>NC_057809.1:199046060-199048179 GCF_018294505.1 Triticum aestivum | reverse complement strand
GGCACGGGGGGGGGGGCTATAGGGATGGCCGGGGCGGCAGCGGACCGGCGGTGGGGAGTGTTTTCGGGGTGGGCGGGGTGGCGCACCACTGGCCGCAGGCGGCGGGGGCGGCTATTTGGCCAGTGGTGGCTGGCGGCTCATGGGGTGGAGGTTGAAGAGGAACTGCAGGCCCTTGATTTCGTATCCAACGACTGCAAAATCGACTGACCAGAGATGAAAAAGTCAGTCGACTGACTTGTATCCTCACCTCTAGTGCGTTCTGTTTCGACAGTAAAATTCAGTTTCGACAGCAAAATTCAGTTTCGACAGTTAAGTTCAGTTTCGACAGTTAAGTTCAGTTTCAATAGTTAAATTCAGTTTTGATAGTTAAGTTCAGAGATGAGTGGCTGATGTATACATCTAGCAGTTGTGGTTATGTATTTTATGTCATCTGTTGGAGATGTTATTAGAATTCCACTCAGGTTAACGTTGTCTCTCTTGTCCTACTTCTGCCTTGGCATCGTACAACTCACCGGAGCTGCTCCAACAACGAAACCCTCCATCACAGCGGAGCAGTACCTCGGGCTCCATCTCCAGACGCCTAAGATCTTCTTCTCCTCCCCTGATAGGCAAGTCAGCCGGAGCATCCTCACTGGCCAATCCAATCACGCTGAGATCGACATGGCTTCGCCAAAGAGGTTGTACACTTCTTGTGGTTTGACTTAATCTCACCATGCTTCTTTGCATCCTGTGATCTTCCAATTCTTATGAACCAAACACCTAGATTGGCAGAAATCCTGTGTTTTTAAATTCTCTGTTTTGCACGTGCATTCCTATCCTATTCCTGTATATTTCCTATACCTGCATTGTTAGAATCCTCAAATTCAAACAAGCCTTTACACAATTACTTCTGTTATAGATATGTGTCAAAGAAAACCTTGTGTGGTTTGTCTTGCTCCTGCGGTGTTGTGTTCCACCCCAGCTCAGCTGCTCCAACGACGGAAGGGTTCACCACAGCAGGGATCTGCTCTCTAGACTGTCTTTCGCCGCCTCAGATCTTCTTCCCCGCTGCCGGCAGCCACGACAACTGCATTACCATCATCAACTGAGCAGATGACCTTGAGGACTACACGGGTCCGCAAGAGAGGTCGCGTTCTTCCGTGTCTGCTTACGTTATGCATCGCTTAATATGATGACATGCTACTTTATCATCGTGTTCACCTATTAGACTCCGACTCAGGTCCAAACTTATGCTGAAACTTGAGTTTTTAAATGGTTGTGGGGTACATATTGGGGCAGCAATCAGTACTATCTGTCTACTATCTGGTTAATCTCAGGTGTCTACTATGAGTTTCATGTTGGGTGCAAACAAACATTAAAGGATCCATTATCTGTATTTTTAACTAAAGCTATTATCTGCCTACTATCATTGGTTTTGGGTCTATCCACAATTTGCTACCTTCACTCTGGATTTGTGCATGCACTCCTTACATAATCTCACTATGTTTTATTCCTATGCATGTCAGTTATTGTACACGATGGAACTGAACATGTAGAGCTAAAGAGATGAGCCTTGCGTGGCAATAAAATTTCATGCAGACATCGCTCCATGGTGGGCACAAAGGCAGCCCCCCTCCACCCATTTTGGATCGTAATCAAGAGGAAGATAACTGTTCTGAGGGGGATTCAGAAGCAGAAGACCACTCCTATTTACGCCATGAGGTCTTCGCTCTAACTTGGCATGCTGATGTTGGTAATATCATGCATATGGTGCCTTGCATTGCTTACTGTATACATCAAAGATGTCATCTGCTTAGTTTAGACATGCTTTGTGTCAATGCCATCTGTTTAGTTTCTTTATCGTATATGTGAATCATGCAATGCCATCTTGTTTAGCGAGGCATCATATATGTGAATTTTGCAATGCCACCCTGGTTAGCCAGTAATCTTATATGTGAATTATATCATGACATCATTTTTATTACATGTTAAATTTGTCAACAATTTTAGTACATTCAATTAATCTTCCTGTGCATCAGCCATTCGGCACGGTCATGGAAAAATCTGGAGTGTAAACAAGGTCTTCAGAGCAGACAATGCTATCTGACGAAGGCATGTCTTGCTGGTTACAGATAGCTCC
>NC_057809.1:199022121-199045778 GCF_018294505.1 Triticum aestivum | reverse complement strand
GCTCTAACTTGGTAGGGTTATGTTGCTCATATCATGCGTATGGTATCTTGCATTGCTATGTCATTTTCTTAGTTTAGACATCATTTGTGTGAATGCCACCTGTTTAGTGTCTAATTACCATATATGTGAATTATGCAATGCCATCTTTTTGCAATACATTATATATGTGAATTATGCAATGCTATCTTGTTGCAAGGCATTATATATGTGAATTATGCAATTCCATGCTGTTTAGCCAAGCGTCATATATGTGAATTATATCATGCCATCCTTTTTTTGTATTTCTCATTGCTTTTGTCAACAATGTTTGTATATTCAACTGCTCTTCCTGTGCATCAGCCATTTGAATTGGTGATGGAGAAATCCGGAGTGAAAACAATGTCTTCAGAGCAGACAATGCTACCTGGTGAAGCAGATATGTTGCTGGTTACAGATAGCTCTTTAGAGGAGGATTCAGAGGCAGATGACCAATCCCATTATCCCTGTGAGGTGTATGCTCAAACTTGGCAGGGTTATATTACTCATATGATGCATATGTTGTATTGCAATGCTTAGTTTTTACATCATATACACGATATTGAATGCCATCTCCTTAGTTGACACATCATATATGCTATTGCCCTCTACTCACTTCCTTAGTATATAAATCATATATTTGAATTATATCATGCCATGATGTTTACATAGACAGCATGTATCTGAATTATGGCATGCCAACCCATTTTCTAAAGACATAATATAGTTATATCATCTCATCCTGTTCACATAGTCATCATATTTTGAATTATGTCATTCTATCCGTGAATTATATCATGCCATCCTATTTCCATCGACGGCATGTTTGTGATTTATGGCATGCCAACCACTTTAATAGACACATCGTATAGTTATATCATGTCATCCTGTTTACATAGTCATCATATTTTGAAGTATGTCATTCTATCCTGTTTAGTTAGCCATCATACATGCGAAATTGTGTCATGCTATCCTGTTTAATTAGCCATCATATATTTGAAATTATGTCCTGCTATTCTGTTTGGTTAGACAACATAAATGTGAATTATTTCATGCCCTGTTTTCTTCCCTACTATCCATTGCACCTGTCTATCTTACAATGTCTGTACATTCAATTACTTTTCTTGTTTATCAGCCATTTCAATTGGAGGGGGTGATGGCAGTATCCGTGGGAGTAAAAACACAGTCTTCAGGAAATATCGTGCTACCTGTCAATGGAGATAGAACCACGGTTGTACTTTCCCAATAACCAGCCCCACCACACATAACCCAGACTCACGCAGATTGTACCCCTACCCAGTTGGACGGAGAACAAGCTACACCCCTTCTAACCCCAACCCTAGCACATAGTAACCCAGTTCCCATTGACACAGCACCGTCTCCACCACAGAGCACCCAAACACGAGCAGTTAGTAAGGCAACCGCAGTGCCCAAAGCACGAGGACCACCACTCTGAACCCCAAGTCAACGCTTAAAGCAGAAGAAGAATTGTTCTCAGGTCAGGTTCCGTAGCTATGGTTCATACTACTTTGCTCTTGCATCACTGTATTTACTCATACCAACAAATTTTAAATTTTAAGGATGCAATTGAAACTCCAATGACGCAACAGGTATGTTTTAAACCTGTTTATTTAACGTGTTTTCTGTTGTAACTTGCTCTATGTTGATTTCAGTTTCAATTGAATAAACAGTTATGTTCTCATGCCATGCACATTACAAGTGTTGTTATTGCTGTGTAGTTTCCCACACTTATATTCCGTCTATGCTGCTTTGTCTTAAATAGATATGATTCAAACTGTATCTATCTTGATTTGGCAACATAAACTAGAATGATATAGACCATATAGTGACCATACTACATAGATATATGTTTGTTTCATGTTGTTATCCTATCCACCTTACTACTGAACTGGTTTACCAAAATGAGTTTCATATACTACATTGTAAACTTGTGATGTGTTTGTTTGTTTCTCCTTTAGAACGCGGATAAAATATTGGAGAAGAGTACCCCTGTTATGCAATGGTAAAGGAAGTAATGCAAATCAGGTTCAAGATAGTGAGACATCCCTATTGTTCTCCAAGAAAGCTGATAAAAACTATATTGAAGACACTGAGACAACCCCAAAGTCCTGTCTTGATGTAGTGTTCGAGTTACTGGCTACTACTGCTGGCACCAGCTGTTCGAACTCGCTGCCTGAATCAGTTCGGCTTCTTGAGTGTCAACTTCAAGTTGAAAGACATCGATCAGATGTTATGCGACAGGAAGCCGAAGGACTGAGGAAGTCCCTGCAGAATTCAGATGCATACTTTCTGGTGCAACAGCAAGTGCTGGAGGATTTAAGCGCCAAACAAGAGAAAGTTAATAAGCTTGCTAAGCATCTTGCCAGCATTATGGGTACCCAGGATATTGTTTCTTCAGCTCTTCTGAAGTGGTTTCAGTTCTGGACTTGTTTTGCTGCAGCATTTATATGCTGCTTTGTTCCCTATATTTTCACTTGTGGCAAACTTTGACGCCCAGTGGATGTAATATGTGTAATAGCCATGATAGCCTAGCGTAAGTTGCTTGCTTCTTTATTTTCGTTGTCTTGTTTATTTGTTTTCTTGTAGTCAGTGCAATTCTTATTCCACGGTTTGCTAGTGGCCGCAATAACCTATTTTTTAAAACTAGGCCACATTAACAATGGGCTACATATTTATTATAGGTAGCATGGGCCTCCTACGGGTCTTAGAAACAAATGGCCTTCTAAGGGCCGTAGAAACAATGGGCCTTCTACGGGGCGTAGACACAATGGGCCTTCTACGGGGCGTATCATCAATGGGCCTTCTACGGGCCATATGATCGGTTGGCCAAACATGGGCCAATAACAGACCACATTATGGTTGTAAATGGGCTAGAGTTGAAACCGTCCGTTCATGGGACGACCATAACGGGCCGTCGTTAATAGGTCGTATTTGATGACGCTATGAAAATGGCCCAACATATTAACAGGCCACAAATGGGCCGACTGTAACCACAGGCTGTATTTGGCCCACAAGCAGAAAATGAGAGTAACAGACCGAAAGTAAACGAATGCTGGAAATGGCCCAAGAATAAATGGGCCCTGAGAAGGCCGAAAGATAACATGGGCTGGAAACGGCCCAACGAAATAATAGGCCATTAATGGGTATAAAGTGATACACTGTTCATTACGGGCCAGTTTTACCACGGGCCGTTAATGGGCCGAGGGTTACTAAGGGCCTCATATGGGCCAAAAGACATCATGGGCCATACATGGGTTGGAAGTTAAAACGGGCTGGAACTATATTGGACGGCCCAGATGACGCTACTGGGCCTAATTCGGATAGGCCATAAACAGGCC
This sequence comes from Triticum aestivum, assembly GCF_018294505.1. Taxonomy (NCBI): domain Eukaryota; kingdom Viridiplantae; phylum Streptophyta; class Magnoliopsida; order Poales; family Poaceae; genus Triticum; species Triticum aestivum. The sequence goes on along the minus strand of NC_057809.1, from coordinate 199,042,404 downwards.
CTGGGTTAGCAGACTGTAAATGGGCTATATGCGAACATGCCGTTAACAGGCTTGCTGTGGGCCGTCCCGCCACCTTTTGACCAATTCAAATGGGCCGGCCTTTTCACACGAATGGGCCTCCGTTGGGCCGTGCCACGTGTCGACGTGTCATAGGCGCTTTGGGTCCAATGAGTGGATGACATCTGTCCCAACGGTGAGCCGACACGTGTTTCCTCCAGCCAATGATGATTTTACACGTGGAAAATCCCCATTGGTCGGGGTTGTTAACGGGTTATCGGATCCAAAACCAGACCCGATAGCTTAACGACATTCCATTACGGTGGATGCCACTTGTCGGTCACCCTTGACGAAAGCACTTCTGTGACGCGCGATTTATCGTCATAGAAGTGGACACTTCTGTGATGATAATTTTGGTAATGTCATGGAACACTTCTATGACAACACAGGTATGACTATCTTGATTCTGTCATAAATTTGTCATGGATGTACATGCATGACAGAAAACGTGACCTACTGTGACAAACACGTATCATCACGGAAGTGTATTTTTTGTAGTGTTGATTTGCGTAGTGGATACCATCAAATTCGTATGAAATTGGGAGATGAATGGAAAATGCCATTTAAAACTAAGTTTGGATTATATGAGTGGTTAGTCATGCCTTTTGGGTTAACTAATGCACCTAGTACTTTCATGAGACTAATGAACGAAGTTTTACGTGCTTTCATTGGACGATTTGTGGTAGTCTATTTTGATGATATACTGATTTATAGCAAATCTTTGGAAGAACATTTGGAACATTTACGTGCTGTTTTTATTGCTCTACGAGATGCACGTTTGTTTGGTAACATTGGGAAGTGCACCTTTTGCACTGACCGAGTATCTTTTCTTGGCTATGTTGTTACTGCACAGGAAATTGAAGTTGATAAAGCCAAGATTGAAGCTATTGAGAGTTGGCCGCAGCCTAAAACGGTCACACAAGTGAGGAGTTTTCTTGGCCTCGCTGGATTCTGTAGGCGTTTTGTGAGAGATTTCAGCACCATTGCTCACCTCTCAACGAGCTTACAAAGAAGGATGTGCCTTTTGTTTGGGGTACCACACAGGAAGGAGCCTTCACGCTAATGAAAGATAAGTTGACACATGCTCCTTTACTCCAACTTCCTAATTTTAATCATTGTTGAGGAAATCGTTAACTGGTAGCTGCTCGGTCGGCTGGTGAGTAGGGGATTAATAGGCTAATCGGCAAGTTAATTGGCCATTTAATCAATTAGTTGGACGATTTATCGGGTAATCGGCTACTCGGGGACCCTATGAGTAGGGATTAATCAGCAAGTTAATTGCTTGATCAGATGAATTCTTGAACAGGGATTTTAATAAGACTTTTGAGCTTGAATGTGATGCTAGTGGAATTGGATTAGGAGGTGTGTTATTACAAGATGGCAAACCTGTTGCATACTTTTCTGAAAACTTGAGTGGGCCTAGTCTGAACTATTCTACTTATGATAAAGAATTATATGCTCTTGTTCGGACCTTAGAAACATGGCAACATTATTTATGGCCCAAGGAATTTGTTATACATTCTGATCATGAATCTTTGAAACACATTAAAAGTCAAGCAAAACTGAACCGTAGACATGCTAAATGGGTTGAATTCATTGAGACTTTCCCTTATGTCATTAAACACAAGAAGGGTAAAGAAAATGTTATTGTTGATGCATTGTCTCGTCGTTATACTATGCTTTCACAACTTGACTTTAAAATATTTGGTTTGGAGACCATCAAAGATCAATATGTGCATGATGCTGAATTTAAAGATGTATTGCAAAATTGTAAGGAAGGGACAACTTGGAACAAGTTCATTCTTAATGATGGATTTGTGTTTCGTGCTAACAAGCTATGCATTCCAGCTAGCTTCGTTCGTCTTTTGTTGTTGCAGGAGGCGCATGGAGGAGGATTAATGGGACACTTTAGCGTCAAGAAGATGGAGGATATACTTGCTACACATTTCTTTTGGCCAAAGATGAGACGGGATGTTGAGAAGTTTGTTGCTCGCTGCACTACATGTCAAAAAGCTAAGTCACGACTCAATCCTCATGGTTTATATATGACTTTGCCTGCACCTAGTGTTTCTTGGGAGGATATATCTATGGACTTTGTTTTAGGTTTACCTCGAACAAAGAAGGGGAGGGATAGCATATTTGTTGTCGTGGATAGGTTCTCGAAAATGTCACACTTCATACCATGTCATAAAAGCGATGATGCTGTTAATGTTGCTGATTTGTTCTTTGGTGAAATTATTTGCTTGCATGGTGTGCCAAATACTATTGTTTCAGACCGTGATACTAATTTTCTTAGCCACTTTTGGAGATGTTTATGGGCTAAGTTGGGGACTAAACTGCTTTTTAGTACTACTTGTCACCCCCCAAACTGATGGATAAACTATAGTCAATATAACATTGTCTACTATGCTTAGGGCTGTTTTGAAGAATAATAAGAAAATGTGGGAAGAATGCTTGCCTCATATTGAATTTTCTTATAATCGTTCATTGCATTCTACTACTAAGATGTGCCCTTTTGAAATTGTGTATGGTTTCCTACGTCGTGCACCTATTGATTTGTTGCCTCTTCCATATTCGGAGAAGGTTAATTTTGATGCTAAAGAACGTGCTGAATTGATTTTAAAAATGCATGACTTAACTAAGGAAAACATTGAGCGTATGAATGCTAAATATAAACTTGCTGGAGATAAGGGTAGAAAACATGTTGTGTTTGCACCTGGCGATCTTGTTTGGTTACATTTGCGTAAGGATGGATATCCTAATTTGCGCAAATCAAAGCTAATGCCACATGCTGATGGTCCTTTTAAGGTGTTCGAGAAAATAAATGATAATGCATATAAACTTGAGCTGCCTGTAGATTTTGGGGTTAGTCCCACTTTTAACATTGCAGATTTGAAGCCTTATTTGGGTGAGGAAGATGAGCTTTCGTCGAGGACGACTTCATTTCAAGAAGGAGAGGATGATGACATCAATACCATTGTTACACCCACGGCCCCTGCTGCTATACATACTGGACCAATTACTAGAGCTCGCGCACGCCAATTGAATTATTAGGTACTTTCATTTCTTGGTAACGATTCTAGTGTTCATGAGAATATGATGTTGCCTAAATTGGATACATTTGTTTTGCTTACAAATGAAGGGCCTAGCTTGGACAAGAAAGATGAACCTTGGAGCAAGTTCAAGCATGGAGATGATGGCATGCGCAAGGGGAACAAGAACGGAGTTACAAGTGATGATTCCAGGACTTTGAAGCCACCATAATGAGTGCATGAAGCCTTGGACGAAATATACAAGATACCACTTCATAAATTTCGTCCAGAGGCTATTCTAGGTGTTGTGTAACCTTATTTTTGGGCCAGGCCCATGTAATTTTGTAATACTTCATTATAGGCAATTTTTAGAGTCCATATGTGTGGGGAAACCAGAGTTAGGGTTAGTTTTGGACCCCTCCTCCAAGGGCCACGAAATTCCCCCTCTCTCTTCCATATATACAGCCCTTAGGGCGTCGTTTAGACTTTGGGTGTTGTTTAGATTAAAGTTCTCCATAGCTGCAACTTCGCGTACTTCGTTTGCGTTCAACGACCAGACAAAGGTGTCATAGAACCCCACCTTGATCAATAAAGTTTTCATCTTACATTCGCAATATCCATATCGCAATCTTAGTTTCTTGCTTGTTCTTCGTTTTCTCATAGGAAACAGACCCTCATCGTCAGGTTGATCGTGCTCCGGCGTGGTCAATAACCCCTCGGAAGTTGGTTTAGTGATTGCTAAGGCGCGACGTCTCGCACGTTCGTAGTTGGATCATCAAGGTCGACTCCCACAGAAAACGATAGCCACCATCTCATCGAAACATCAGGACACCTTCGCCTCTATCAAGCGCTCTTGGTAAGTGAAAATTCATAAGGAAAAATTATTACTGCATGCTGAAATTTATTGTCACTTGTTACTATGGAGAACAATCCTTTGAGGGGTTTGTTCGGGGTATCTTCACCTTGACCGGAACCACAATTATTTGCCCCTCAACCTACTGCACCTACTAAAAATATTGGTTATGAAATTCCTTCGGGTATGATAGAACAACTGCTAGCTAATCCTTAAGCACGAGATGGAACCGAACATCCTGATATGCACTTGATATATGTAGATGAAATTTGTGGATTGTTTAAGCTTGCAGGTTTACCCGGAGATGAATCTAAGAAGAAGTTTTTCCCTTTATCTTTGAAGGGAAAATCATTGGCATGGTATAGGCTACGTGATGATATTGGATCTTGGAATTGGAATCGATTAAAATTGGAATTTCACCAAAAAAATTATCCTATGTATCTAGTTCATCGTGATCGGAATTATATATATAATTTTTGGCCTTGTGAAGGAGAAAGTATCGCTCGAGCTTGGGGGAGGCTTAAGTGAATGTTATATTCATGCCCCAATCATGATCTTTCAAGAGAATTATTATTCAGAAATTTTATGCTCGGCTTTCTCGTGATGATCAATCCATGCTCAATACTTCTTGTACTGGTTCTTTTACGAAGAAGACTATTGAATTCAGGTGGGATATTTTAGAAAGAATTAAACACAACTCTGAAGATTGGGAACTTGACGAAGGTAAAGAGTGAGGTATTAAGCTTAAGTTTGATTGTGTTAAATGTTTTATGAATACTGATGTTGTTCAGAAGTTTAGAACTAAACATCGACTTGACTTTGAGATAGTAGCCTCCTTTTGTGAATCATTTGCTACCCATGTCGATCTCCCTAAAGAGAAGTGGTTTAAATATCATCCCCCTATTAAATAAGAAATTAAAGAACTGGTCATAGCTAAAGATGAAACTGTTATTTACAATGTTGATCCACTTGTTCCTACTACTTATATTGAAAGACCACCTTTTCCTGTTAGGATAAAAGAACATGCTAAGGTTTCAACCATGTTCAATAAAAGTAATATTAGAGCACCTAAACCTGCTGAACAAATCAAAGTAGAACCTAGTGTTGCTATGGTTAATGATCTCTTGGTAGAAAACATTGATGGGCATGCTATTTACTTCTGTGATGAAGCTGCTAGAATTGCCCAACCTGATGAAAAAGATAAACACAGACCCATTGTTGGCATGTCTGTTGTCTAAGTTAAAATAGGAGATCATTGTTATCATGGTTTATGTGACTTAGGTGCTAGCGTGAGTGCTATTCCTTTTACTTTATACCAAGAAATTATGAATGATATAGTACCTGCTAAAATAGAAGACATAAATGTTACTATTAAACTTGCTCAGAGAGACACCATCACACCACTTGCGATTGCTAGAGATGTTGAAGTCTTGTGTGGGAAAATAAAATATTCTATTGCTTTTCTTGTTCTTTGTTCCCCACAAGATAACTTTTGTCCCATTATCTTTGGTAGACCTTTCTTGAACGCCGTTAATGCTAAAATAGATTGTCATAAACATACCATTGGTGTTAGTTTTGGTGAGTCTCATGAGTTTAATTTTTCAAAGCTTAGTAGAAAACATCATCAGAAAGAATTACCTAGTAAGGATGAAATAATTGGTCTTGCTTCTATTGCCGTGCCTCCTACTAATCCACTAGAACAATATTTGCTTGACAATGAAAATGATAACCCACAAGTATAAGGGATCACAACAGTTTTCGAGGGTAGGGTATTCAACCCAAATTGATTCGACACAAGGGGGGCCAAAGAATATTCTCCAGTATTAGTAGCTGAGTTGTCAATTCAACCCCACCTGAAAGACTTAATTTTTGTAGCAAAGCATTTAGTAGCAAAGTAATATGGAAGTAACGGTAACGACGGCAAAAGTAACAGTAGCAGTTTTGTAGTGATTGTAACAGCAGTACCAACGAAAGTAACTTAGCAAAGATCAATATGTGAAAAGCTCGTAGGCAATGGATCGGCAATAATAATTGTGTCGGATGATATTCATCATGTAGTAGTCATAACCTAGGGTGACACAGATCTAGCTCCAATTCATCAATATAATGTAGACCCGTATATAGTCATACATGCTTATGAAAAAGAACTTGCATGCCATCTTTTGTTCTACCCTCCCGTGGCAGCGGGGTCCTAATGGAAACTAAGGGATATTAAGGCCACCTTTTAATAGAGAACTGAAACAAAGCATTAGCACTTAGTGAATACATTAACTCCTCAAACTACGATAATCACCAAAAAGAATCCCAATTATTGTCACCTTGGTGTATGCGGATCATAACTCATAATAGGTGTCTACAGCTTGCAAGATAGGATCAATAACACAAATATATTCATGAAAACATAATAGGTTCAGATCTGAAATCATGGCACTCGGGCCCTAGTGACAAGCATTAAGCATAGCAAAGTCGTAGCAAATCAATCTCAGAACATAGTGGATACTAGGGATCAAACCCTAACAAAACTAACATGATTACATGATAAATCTCATTCAACCCATCACCGTCCAGCAAACCTATGACGGAATTACTCACGCACAGTGGTGAGAATCATGAAATTGGTGATGGAGGAAGGTCGATGATGATGATGATGGCGACAAATCCCCCTCTCCAGAGCCCCGAACAGACTCCAGATTAGCCCTCCCGGTGAAGAACAGGAGACGGTGGCGGCTTCGTATCGTAAAACACGATGAATCCTTCTCTCTAATGTTTCTCTCCCTGAATAGGGCTATATAGAGTTGGAGTTGAGGTTGGAGGAGGTCTAGGGGACCCACAAGCCCTCTAGGCATGCCCCAGGGGTGTGCCCCCAGGCTTGTGGCCTCTGGGTGGACCCCCTCTGGATAATTCTTGCGCCAATATTTTTTATATATTCCAAAATATTCTTCGTAAATTTCCAGGTCAATTCGAGAACTTCTATTTCTGCACAAAAATAACACCGTGGCAATTCTACTAAAAACAACGTCAGTTCGGGTTAGTTCCATTTAAATCATGCAAGTTAGAGTCCAAAACAAGGGCAAAAGAATTTGGAAATTTAGATATGATGGAGACATACCAACTCCCCCAAGCTTAACCCAATTGCTTGTTCAGTTGATAAACTGAAAGTGACAAAGAAAAACTTTTACAAACTCTGTTTGATCTTGTTGTTGCAAATATGTATAGCCAGCATTTAGGTTTTCAACAAAGATTATGAACTAACCTGATCAGTTGTTAATATAGCGGCAATATTTGCTCGCAAACAACGGATGTCGAAGTACTCCACAGGGATTGAAGTAAAGATGCTATGAAAATTTCTTAGAGCCAAGCTACTTTGCAACAGTGCGAAGGAACTCTTGTATGAATGTGTAACTAATTCTGTAGCTAATGGAGTAAGCAACAAGGAAAAAGGAGACATAGGAGGATGCAGAACAAGTAATTTCTCAGTCAACCCACAACACACACTGAGGAAACTGAAGGTAAAATAAAACAGTGGTAGAAATATTCAGGACAAGTGCAAGCAAAAACATAAAGGACACTAAATTGCTAGGGAAATTATCTGAAATCGAACAAGTAGTATGAATCCAACAAAGTACAAGAATTACCGGTATGCAAGGGGACAAGTAACCCACTGATCTATGTAACTAAAGAGGAACTTCACTCAGTTTCACAGCACACTTACATAAATCTCAGTTGCACCCAAGCAAGGGATTAAGGAATTCAAAGAAGGAATAGGCAGAGTTACAAGTAGTAGCAAAGGTTGGAGAAGAACAACAGCTACGTGGTCGTCATCTTGTTGATGAGCCACAGCGAGTTGGAGAGGATTAGCTGGGGTTCAGATCAGGTCCCCGATGTTGGTGTCGAGGAGATGTCGCAGCGGTCGTCGGTCTTGGAGGAGAGCAGCAACGATCGTTGGAGTTGGAGGAGAGCAGAAGCGGTCGTCGGAGTTGGAGAGGATCAGCGACGGTCATCGCAGTTGGAGAGGATCAGCGGCAGTCTTCGGTCAGGGGCGGTAGGGAGGTGGCGCGAGGATTCGGACTCCCCCGCCTCCCTGTCTGCTGAAGCGCACCGTCTGGAGGGGACGATCTCGCAGTGGATCGGCCATCGCCGCTGCCTGTCTGTCCAGTGGGAGGCATAGCTCTCTTGCCTCCCCCTTGATCTGGTGTGGTGAATGAGCAGCGAAGACATGGAGAGAAACGAGTCAGCCCCACACCTCCTTTTGCTTCGACCCCCTCCCCTGCTTTTTGGTTTAGCGGTGCATGGGATCAGACGCCTCATATGGTAGGTCGCACCTGGCTCCATCTCCTCTCACGCGCGCCACTAGACACCTCCTCTGGTTCGTTTCGGTTTGCCCCCTCCAGGATTGAACTCTTCTCCAAGTTGATCCCTGCTTCAGTGTTGAAAGCACTTTCGACAAAGTTTGGGCGCCTAAAATGCACCAGTTCTGCAAAATCTGAAGAAGTGTTGTAAAAATGTCATAATGAGAATATTTCTGCAGGAATGAATACTTTATAAGTAAAGGATGTGGTCTTAAGTTAATTTGTGATGCAAAAGGGCTCAAATACTATATGGATAAATGCTCTATCAATTCCCCCCATTCAAATCTTTGCTTGTCCTCAAGTAAAGGAAAATGATGGTAACACCACTCACACTGCCGAGTAAAGATGCACTTTTAGGATAGATATTAATTCTGACAATACTAGAACTAAGGAAGTGTACTCTACTGAAGCTAAATTGTGATAAGCAATAATTTATAACATAATGTAAAGGTTCCAATTCAATGGCAAAGTGAATCCTATTAATCAAGAGTTGGATGTGTCTTCAGTCCTAAGTTGAGCTGGGACCCCAAAATCAACTAGACAAACAATGTGGTCAGGATTTACTTATTGAATTTAAAGCACAAGTTATGGTATTTTATCAGTCTCACCAAAGGAACATACCACCATTCCCGAGAACATGGTATACACCTGGCTCGACCAATTATTAGATTTTTTTTGTTATTGTCTCCCCAGAGAAACATACCACCGATCCAGAGAACATGGTATACACCTGGTTTGATAATTATAGCATTTTTATATAATTTTTTACATTCTAATCTACCAGATTTCACAAGCCACCGATCCAGGGAACATGACATGCTACTTTAGGTCGACCGTACTTAAATTAGTTTTTTATGGTATAGTTACACATCAGTAGTAAAAATAGGGGTACTTGATAGAAAGATCCATAACTAGTGGCATTGTTTTTCACACACTACAGATCCAGAGATCATAGCTACTACTTAAGTGTCACCAGTTACTTAGCTCAACTTGGGACATTCAGACACAACACAACAATTAATTAGAAAGTTTCACTTAAACTCAAGGCATTCCCAATGAACATTTCCACTGTGGTATAAAGTATTCATTGTCACAATTTACCATAAGAAGAATTCATCTACATAGCTTTAGTATTAAGAGAATCAACAATCTTCTTGGAGTGAATCCTACTTTGCAGTGATGAGTAAGGTGTCACAATGCAGAAAAAGAAAACATTTTCAATGCAATTAAATGCTGGTCCTCGTACTGATTTTTCTAAAGGTTGCTTCAAGTGGAACAAAATCACCTGGTATTTGTATACTCTTCTCCCCTAGTTTCTTCTCTCCACTCTTCTCTGTCTGTGTTCCCTGTTTGTGCTCCCCTTGCCTTTATTTGATGAAAAGAAAGACATAAACACATCATAACTTTTTCTATGAAAATTGAATAAGGAAATTAACGATTCAGGTTGCCTCCTAAAAAGTGCTTGTTTTAGGTCTTTAGCTCGACCATGTCTCTTCAGTGGGGTCGTGGTCCTACAGGGATTGACACCACCTCTTGGCTCCCCTCGCCTTCTTGAATTTCCTTCTCTAGGTCTTGATCTTTGCTTGCATTTTCATATTAGGAAATCAGAAGTGTGTTGGTGACCCACAAGTATAGGGGATCTATTGTGGTCCTTTCGATAAGTAAGAGTGTCGAACCCAACGAGGAGCAGAAGGAAATGATAAGCAATTTTCAGTAAGGTATTCTCTGCAAGCACTGAAATTATCGATAATAGATAGTTTTGTGATAAGGTAATTTGTAACGGGTAACAAGTAATAAAAGTAAATAAGGTGCAGCAAGGTGGCCGAATCCTTTTTGTAGCAAAGGACAAGCCTGGACAAACTCTTATATAAAGGAAAACACTCCCGAGGACACATGGGAATTATCGTCAAGCTAGTTTTCATCACGCTCATATGATTCGCGTTCGGTACTTTGATAATTTGATATGTGGGTGGACTGGTGCTTAGGTGCTGCCCTTCCTTGGACAAGCATCCCACTTATGATTAACCCCTCTTGCAAGCATCCTCAACTACAAAAGAAGTATTAAGTTAAACCTAACCATAGCATGAAACATATGGATCCAAATCATCCCCTTACGAAGCAACTCATAAACTAGGGTTTAAGCTTCTGTCACTCTAGCAACCCATCATCTACTTATTACTTCCCAATGCCTTCCCCTAGGCCCAAACAGTGGTGAAGTGTCATGTAGTCGACGTTCACATGACACCACTAGAGGAGAGACAACATACATCTCATCAAAATATCGAACGAATACCAAATTCACATGACTACTTATAGCAAGACTTCTCCCATGTCCTGAGGAACAAACGTAACTACTCACAAATCATATTCATGTTCATAATCAGAGGGGTATTAATATACATAAAGGACTTGAATATATGATCTTCCACCTAGTAAACCAACTAGTATCAACTACAAGGAGTAATCAACACTACTAGCAACCCACAGGTACCAATCTGAGGCTTTGGGACAAAGATTGGATACAAGTGATGAACTAGGGTTTGAGATGAGATGGTTCTGGTGAAGATGTTGATGGAGATTGACCCCCTCCCAATGAGAGGATTGATGGTGATGATTTCCCCCTCCCGGAGGGATGTTTCCCCGGGAGAACAGCTCCGCCGGAGCCCTAGATTGGTTCCGCCTCGTGGTAGCGGAGTTTCGTCCCGTGAGCTTGCTTATGATTTTTTCTCGCACAAAAGACTTCATGTAGCAGAAGATGGGCACCGAAGGCCTGCTAGGGGGCCCACGAGGCAGGGGGCGCGCCCAGGGGGTAGGGCGCGCCCCCACCCTCATGGATGGTGGGTGGCCCCCCTCTAGTGCTTCCTTCGCCCAATATTTTTTTTATATTCTGAAACTGACTTTCGTGGAGTTTCAGGAGTTTTGGAGTTGTGTAGAATAGGTCTCTAATATTTGCTCCTTTTCCAGCCCAGAATTCCAGCTGCCGGCATTCTCCCTCTTCATGCAAACCTTGTAAAATAAAAGAGAATATGCATAAGTATTAGGACATAATATGTAATAATGGCCCATAATTCAATAATATCAATATAAAAGCATGACGCAAAATGGACGTATCAACTCCCCCAAGCTCAGACCTCTCTTGTCCTCAAGCGGAAGCCGGTATAGAAAAATATGTCCACATGTTTAGAGACAGAGGTGTCGATAAAATAAAATACGGACATGAGGGCATCATGATCATTCTTAGAGCGGCAATATATATATATATATAGAGTGGCACTATTCTGATCCTGGGATCAGAATAACTATTTGGATCATGGAGCGCCCTATAAGGGCCCGATGGATCCCTCCCGAACTCTGTGAGCCCCCCAGCCCCGCCGCGCACCCCAACCCCCTGCCGGCCCACCCGCCTCCCCATGCCATGGCCGCCCCGCCTCCCCCATGCCTCGATCCCATCCCGCCCCCATCCTCCCTGCCTTCCCGGACCTCCGTCGTGAGATCCCGTCGCCGCCGCATGGATCCAGCTACGCGTCGGATCCCGCCGCCGATGCGCGGATCCCGGCACCAACCACGTCAGCCGCCAAGACCCAACAACCCACCGCGGCCACCGTGACCCAGCCACCGCCCCCACACTACCGCTTTGGTCGAGCTTCCCCGGAGAGCAACCACCAACCATGATGCACTCCCCAACCACCGCACATCCTTGGATCCGTTGCCACCACGTGACGGCGAACTCCCCCGGCAGGGATCCACTAGGGACGGCGGCGACCCGATCCCCTGCCGCGGCCAACGACCTGCTGCTCTGCCCTTGCTGTGGTGGCCGTCGCCGGCCTTCCTCCGTGCTGGAGCTTCCCATCCCCTACCTCCCGACGATGCCTTGGTCTCCCCCACCTTCGGCAGTAGCTACAACGTCGGACATCTCCTGCAGTGGATGAGTCATTGACCACCGCCTGATGCGGCGTCGGACTAGCGGATCCACGCTGCTCCTCCACCTCCTGACCAATGCCTCCGGCCCGTCCTGCTGCTCACCTCCTCCTTGCATATGCATCAACAAAATATGGCAGCCGCTGCAGTCCACATCATTGAACAGTAGCAGGTCAACTCCTCCAAGGTCACACGAGCTCGCCGCCAAAAGCCCATGGTCTATTGAGCCAGAGATGGCACTGTACGCCGCCGCGGCCGGTCATCTGGATCGGAGCCACCAACCCACGTCCGCACAGAGGAGGCTGGTAGCAGCCCCGTTGATGGGGATTGGGCACTATCTGCAGCTATAGGTGGCATCGACCTGCAGCTGCAGGGAGGGTCGACCTGCAGCTGGAGGAGTTGTCGACCTAAAGCTCGCCACACACGGCACTACGACCTACAACCACAATGGTCCACCAAGTACAGCCGGCACCACAGCGCCTCGGTCGTTCAACTATGCCACCTCAGGCCGTTCAACTCCACTCGGTGCTCGTCGTGGATGACTCGCCATCGTCGACTCCATTGGCTTCCTTTCGCTGTACGCGGCCAGCTCCATGAGCTACTCGCCTCTACTCTGTTTAGAAGAGCGTCGTGATCTCGTCCAACTATGGCTCCTTCTCTGCTGGTATGTATGCCCATGGAAAGAGTGCAGGAAAAAAGTTCAGACAAAACTAACAGGCAAACTTGTTCAGTGTTGCGTTCAAAAAGCAATTTGTTCAGTGATGCGTTCTTGCATGTTCGTTGCTTCAAAATGTCAACCTTTAGTAGATGCTGGTAGTTCATTCTTTAATTCTCAGGGCACCGCCAATGGCCGGTCCCTATTATCTTGATGTACTATAATCTTCTGACCATTACATTTGACATGTTTGATGGAAAACATACTGTTTCATGGAAATTCACTAACAAAAAGAATTGTTGCAGTAAAAAATATAAAAGTATTTCAAAATTAACTAAGAAGGGAATAATCCAATTTCTTTACAAATAATGTGGTACTAGTTCAAATACATATATTTACAACAGTGCGTTGAAAAAAAAGAAACACACCTAAAAGAACTCAAAGAAGGTCGTGCATATTTTTGCAGACCTTGGATTCAAAAGAAAATATGTGTATAAAAACGGGGTGATTTCGAAAGTTCGGGTTAAAAACATCGAAGTTCAAACCAAAAAATGTAAACAAAAAAACATGGAATTCAATGATTAATAACTATGGAGCTTCATAAAAAAATAGCAGGCGAAGTTCATGTTTCAAAAATTTCGAAGTTCACGTATAGTATATATAGAAGAAAAATAATCAAATGAAAAAAGGGTCGCCTAGGCCATATCACCAAAAAAGCAAAAAATGCATAAAATGTCGCGATAAATTTCCATAAGAATTTCAAATTTAAAACCGAAGCAGGTCGACGTTAACAAATAAAGTTTTTAATATGTAAAATTCAAATTTGGAAGTTTCAAAAAATTTGAGCAAGAAGTTCAAATAAAAAAAGTACTTCAAAAATCTTTATAACATGGTTTCCCTGTTTATAAAAAAATTAGAGAAGTCCAAATTAAAAAAGAGGAGAATTTCAAATGATTTTATAAAAACTATCAACATGTGGAAGTCCAAATTGTTTTCCAAATTACTGTTTAATCATAGGGAATTAGAGAAAACTATCAATATGTGGAAGGAGCGGTTTTGCAGAGCTTTCCAGCGCCATATTATTTTCCTCATTCCGATAAACGGTTTAGAAATGCGATCAAAAATACAATTCACGTTTTTTGTGTGAAGAAAAAACAATTTTCAAAACTTCGCTTAAACCGCTTATATTTTGCCAAAAATTTAACTTGGGTCATGATACTCATGTCCATAGCTTTCCAACGGTATATCGCAAGCCCCATTTGGGCAATGTTGGCGGAAGTTCAACCTAGCACTGGAGGAAGTTCAGGTCGAACAAATCAGGCAGTAAAATTGCAAAAAATGCAAGTTCATCATGACCCAAGAGCAAAATCTGCCAACGAGCGAGTGACAGAAGTTCAAGGGAAAAACAACGGGGAGTTCAACTATTACGCGGAATGCGTTTCAGGTGAGGATAAAAGAATGTAAAACTAAAAGCCTAAAATGTTTGTTGCAAGGAGTTCACGTGCTTCTCCGAGTGAAGTTCGAGAACTCTAGTGCTAGACGTCCGACCTTCAATTACATGTAAAAAACAGAGTGAAGTTCAAACAAGCATGCCCCAGAAGTTCAACTACTTCACGCAGTGCATATCCATTCGCGATGAACGCAAAAATCATGATCTCTCCATTGAGGTTTGTTAAAAAAATTATTGTGAGAGGGTTTTGTACAAAAGGAATATCATTTGTGTAACATCGACGAATGGGTGAAAAATTACAAACAAAAATACGCGACAGAAGTTCAACGTGAAAACAGAAGGAAGTTCAACCACTACGCTAAATGAATTTCGGATGAAAACGTTTTAAATTGTCGCGAGTATGAAAAAAATGATCAAGACGGAAAAGTTGTGTGTTTACAGCAACTTTCCATCGGTATATCACTTGCTCAATTTTGGTTAGTGGATGAAGAGCTACGAGCAGTGGATGGAGAGCTGCGAGCAAAAAAATACATGAAAAACAGAGTGAAGTTTAGGTGCGCACGCCGAGAAGTTCAAGTTCTTCATGCGGTGCATTTTCGACAATCTGTTTCGCGAAAAAGGCAGAACAAATGATCTCGCCGTTTTCGAAAGTACTTGAAAACGGCTAGGAATCAGAGAAACCATCAACATGAAAAAGTTTCGCATTTTCCGTAGCTTTTCAACGGTATATTAGTTGCATCATTCCGATAAAGTTTGTACAAATTACGGCAAAAATACATTTTCCTCCATTTTTTAAATTGACTTAAAACCGTAAGGAATTGGGAGAAATAATATATACCAAAAAGTTTCGCATTTCCTCAAGCTTTCCAACGCCATATCATTTGCTACATTCCGACCTACGGTTCAAAAATTATCTCAAAAATACGAACTAGGTGGAACTTGTATCGTTTTCTAAATTACTTTTAAACCATTGAAAATTAGAAAAAAAAAATTAACATGGAAAATAGCGCATTTTCATAAGCTTTCCAACCCCATATCATTTGCCTCAATTGGATTAGCCGTTTAGAAATGGCATCAAAAATACGAACTCGGCTATTCGGTTTGCAAAATTTTACTATTTTCCAAATTACTCTTTAACCATAGGGAATTAGAGAAAACTTTCAACATATGGAAGGAGCGGTTTTTCAGCATCTTTCCAACGCCATATTATTTGCCTCATTCCGATAAACGGTTTGGAAACACGATCGAAAATATGATTCACGTTTTTTGTATGAAGAAAAATGATTTTCAAAACTGCTCTTAAACAACTTACATTTTGCCAAAAATTTAACTTGGGTCACGATACTCATGTCCATAGCTTTCCAACGGTATATGGCATGCCCCATTTGGGCAATGTTGGCGGAAGTTCAACCTAGCACTCGGGGAAGTTCGACGTACTACTGTCGGGGAAGGTCAGGTTGTGATCAGAATATTATTCTCATCCCGTGATCAGAATAGTTTAGATATATATATATTGTCATATGATTTCTTATGCTAAAGTAAAAATTCATTCACAATTTCAAGTATGAATCAGAAACTTCATTGAAAACTAACAAACTATAATCTCAGTCATTG
This sequence comes from Triticum aestivum, assembly GCF_018294505.1. NCBI lineage: Eukaryota > Viridiplantae > Streptophyta > Magnoliopsida > Poales > Poaceae > Triticum > Triticum aestivum. The sequence goes on along the minus strand of NC_057809.1, from coordinate 199,026,476 downwards.
AAGCAATAGCAATTTATCATAACATCAAAAAGAGTCAATATAAGAGCCTTTCAGCAAGTCCACATACTCAACTATCATTTAGTCTTTCACAATTGCTAACGCTCACGCAATATTTATGGGTACGAAGTTTCAGCCGGACACAAAGAAAGACAGGGGCTTATAGTTTTGCCTCCCAACCTTTTACCTCAAGGGTAATGTCAACAATAATTGTTCATGAAAACTCACATCCAATTAGCTATATATATTAGGATCTTTCCAACACATTATGCTTGCCAAAGGATAAAATGTAAAAAGGAAAGGTGAAGATCACCATGACTCTTGTATGAAGTATAAGACAAGAATAAAAGATAGGCCCTTCGCAGAGGGAAGCAGAGGTTGTCATGTGCTTTTATGGTGGGATGCACAGAATCTTAATGCAAAATAACGTCACTTTATATTGCCACTTATGATATGGACCTTTATTATGCCACTTGTGATATGGACCTTTTATGGTGATATGGACCTTTATTATGCAGTCCATCGCTTTTATTTCTTCCACATCACAAGACCGTATAAAGCTTATTTTCTCCACACTAATAAATTATACATATTTAGAGAGCAATTTTTATTGCTTGCAACAATGACAACTTACTTGAAGGATCTTACTCAATCCATAGGTAGATATGGTGGACTCTCATGGCAAAACTGGGTTTAAGGACATTTGGAAGCACAAGTAGTATCTCTACTTGGTGCAAAGAATTTGACTAGCATGAGAGGGAAAGGCAAGCTCAACATGTTGTATGATCCATGACAATATAATTTATTTCGGATGTAAGAAAGCATAACCCATTATGTTGTCTTCCTTGTCCAACCTCAACCTTTTAGCATGTCATATTTTAATAAGTGCTCACAATCATAAAAGATGTTCAAGATAGTGTATTTATATGTGAAAATCTCTCTTTCTTTATTACTTCCTATTAATTGCAACGATGACCATAACTATTTTTGTCAACTCTCAACAACTTTTATTCATCATACTCTTTATATGTGAAGTCATTACTCTCCATAAGATCCATATGATCTCTTTATTTCTTTTTATTCTTTCTCTTCTCTTTTATTTTTATTCCCTCCAGATCATGGCAAAATAATCAGGCCCTTGACTCATAACTAATCTTTATTATATATAGCTCACAGACTCGATTACATAGAAGGCTCATAAAGCAAAACTCAAAGCTAGATCATACTAAAACTTTATTCTACTAGATCAAGATATTACCAAAAGGGTCAAACTAAGAAAAACGGTAAAGATAAAAGTGTGATGGTGATACGATATCGGGGCACCTCCCCCAAGCTTGGCAGTTGCCAAGGGCAGTGCCCATACCCGTGTGTTTATGTCTCCTTCCTCGGAGGTTGTGATGATGGAGTTGTTGATGATGTAGGCTTGTCATCCATCTTCCAAGGCATAGGCTCACCATCATAGAATGATGATCGAGTCTCCGGGATCCTCAAATTTGCAGTCAAACTCACCCTCTTGAATCTATATTCATACTCATAGTTTTGGTTTTGCAGGTCATGGATCTGGGCTTGGAGATGCTCGATTTTCTCGTGAAGCTTGAAGATGGTCTCCCCGATGTTCCTGGCATCTAGCTTGGTGTTCTTGGTGAACTCCGTGATCATTATGTGGTTGGCGTCGAGTCCATGTTCCACTCTCTCCTGGCACTTGAAAACTTGTTGCTCCACTGTTTCGAGTCTTGTCTCCACACTTCCGGTCCTCCTTGGTCCCTCAACATCGCAGATGTGCAACAACCCCTCACGCATCTCAATGGTTTGAGGATGTTGCAGCACTTCCGCGAGGTATGGGTTGATGACCTTCTCAAAGAACTTGTCATTGGGGGTGCTTGGAGATGTCATGGTTATCTAGATTTGTCAGAAAAATAGCTCGAAACAAAAACAGAGGATATTTGCGTGGTACAGTGGTCAAAACTTTGGGAGATTATATAATGAATTTTTACCGACCAAAAGAAGTATCATGCAAGAAAACGGAGTCCAGAGAGCACACGAGGTGCCCATGAGGCAGGGGGCGCGCACAGGGGGTAGGGCGCGCCCTCCACCCTCGTGGATGCCTCGTGTCCTTCCCGGACTACTTCTTATTTGACTATTTTCTTAAATATTCCAAAACAGAGAAAAAATGCTATTAGAACTGTTTTGGAGTCGGTTTACTGACCGTACCACATACATCTTCCTTTTCAGAGTCTGAAACGTTCTGGAAAGTGTCCCTTATGTTTTCCTTCGGGATTACGGTTTCAATAACATTAGTTTCAACATTTATGGGATTACCTGAGATATAACGTTTGATTCTTTAACCGTTCACCAACCTCGGATTTGTGCCTTCGAAGTTGTTGATTTTTATTGCACCGAAACGATAGACCTCCTCGATAACGTAAGGACCTTCCCATTTAGAGATGAGTTTTCCTGCAAAAAATCTTAAACGCGAGTTGTATAACAATACATAATCACCTGCATTAAACTCACGTTTTTGTATCCTTTTTTCATGCCATCTTTTATCCTTTTCTTTAAACAGCTTGGCATTCTCATAGGCCTGGGTTCTCCATTCATCAAGTGAGCTAATGTCAAATAGTCTCTTCTCACCAGCAAGTTTGAAATGATAATTGAGCTCTTTAATGGACCAATATGACTTATGTTCTAGTTCGAGAGGTAAGTGACATGCTTTTCCATAAACCATTTTATATGGAGACAGACCCATAGGATTTTTGTATGCGGTTCTATAGGCCCATAATGCATCATCAAGTTTTTTGGACCAATTCTTTCTAGATCTATTAACGGTCTTTTGCAAAATTAATTTGAGCTCTCTATTACTCATTTCTACTTGACCACTAGACTGTGGGTGGTATGGAGATGCAATTCTATGATTAACATCATACTTAGCAAGCATTTTACGAAAAGCACCATGAATAAAATGTGAACCACCATCAGTCATTAAGTATCTAGGGACTCCAAACCTCGGGAAAATAACTTCTTTAAGCATCTTAATAGAGGTGTTATGATCAACACTACTAGTTAAAATAGCTTCTACCCACTTAGTAACATAATTAACAACAACTAAAATATGTGCATACCCATTAGAGGAAGGAAACAGTCCCATATAATCAAAGCCCCAAACATCAAATGGTTCAATAACAAGTGAATAATTCATAGGCATTTCTTGACGTCTACTAACGTTACCAATTCTTTGACATTCATCACAATACAAGACAAACTTACAGGCATCCTTGAAGAGAGTAGGCCAATAAAAACCGGATTGTAGTAGCTTATGTGAAGTTCTATCTCCAGCATGGTGTCCTCCATAAGCCTCAGAATGACACTTGCGTAGGATCTATTCCTGTTCATTCTCAGGTACACAACGTCTAATGACACCATCTACTCCTTTATAAAGGTGTGGGTCATCCCAGAAGTAATGTCTTAAATCATAGAAAAACTTTTTCTTTTGTTGGTATGTGAAACTAGGTGGTATAAATTTAGCAACTATGTAATTAGCATAATCAGCATACCATGGAGCAATACAAGAAGCATTTATGATAGCTAATTGTTCATTAGGAAAGCTATCATCAATAGGTAGTGGGTCAATAAGAACATTCTCTAACCTAGACAAGTTGTCTGCAACGGGGTTCTCAGCTCCCTTTCTATCAATAATATGCAAATCAAATTCTTGTAGCAAGAGAACCCATCTGATAAGTCTAGGTTTAGCATCTTTCTTTTCCATAAGATATTTAATAGCAGCATGATCAGTGTGAACAGTTACTTTAGAATCAACAATATAAGGTCTGAACTTATCACAACCAAATACAACTGCTAAAAATTCTTTTTCAGTAGTAGCATAATTTCTTGGGGCACTGTCTAGAGTTTTACTAGCATAGTGGATAACATTTAATTTCTTATCAACTCTTTGTCCTAGAACAACACCTATAGTATAATCACTAGCATCACACATAATTTCAAAGGGTAAATTCCAATCAGGAGGCTGAACAATAGGTGCAGAAATCAAAGCTTTCTTAAGTATTTCAAATGCTTCTAAGAGATTAGTCACAGGCCTAGAAATTTTAGAGAAGTCCTTAATTAACCTCCTATAAAAACCGGCATAACCAAGGAAACTTCTTATGCCTTTAATGTCCTTAGGACACGACATCTTTTCAATAGCATCAACTTTAGCTTTATCAACTTCAATACCTCTTTCAGAAATTTTATGCCCCAAGACAATACCTTCATTAACCATGAAGTGGCACTTCTCCCAATTCAAGTCAAGATTAGTTTCTTCACATCTCTGCAAAACTTGATCAAGGTTGCTTATCCCCACAGAC
>NC_057809.1:199020446-199021901 GCF_018294505.1 Triticum aestivum | reverse complement strand
CGGTCATTTCTATCATAGAAACATACCAAACCTTTATCTCCTTGCACGACACACAATTGATCTCTCAACATCAATCGATCTTGTCAAGATGTGTCGGGGCATGAACCGAATGGGATGTCAAAACTAAGACGGGAAGCGACACGTAGTGGAGGCAAAGTGAAACTTTAAATGAACCGTTTGTTTGTATGCATGTCGGACAAATTACAACATTGGAAATACAAGGATGGTTAGGCCATGAATGATACTCGGCGGAATGTTCAAATGAGGCATGCGGGAGAGACACGCTCATCGTCGCTTTACACGGTCGCTTTTAGTCTGCCGAGGGTAGCGTTAGCGCTGTGGCACGACCAGCAGATCAAAACCCGGCTCGTCGAGGATGCACGGGGCGCCGAAGTGTGTGCGCGTCGCGACGCGTCCTCGGAGTGGTGTAGCGCGGCCAACTGCATCCTCAGGACCTGAGACCATGCCGGGTCGTCTTGCTTTTTCAATGACATGTGGGGTCGCAAGTGAGCAAAGGGCATCTCCAAAGTTGCCACCATCGCAGCTGACTACCCTGGCACACCAAAAACCCTCATCCCTCATGCCGTCGCGCGGTGCGTTCCCAGCCGGCGCCAGTTGCCCGCATTCATGTCGTCCGTCTGTATGCCGCCGTTAAGAGGCTCGGTGCCCGAGGAACCAACTCCGGCTAATTAACGACGCACCCGGACGCTTGGCCTCACTGGAATGCGCTACTTAAAGCGGCAACGCCGAGCTAACCTCCATACCATAGCGCATCGTCCTGCTACCTGGCACCACATCCGCCATGACTGTGAGCACGAACGCTCTGCAGGAGAGCTTATCTTCGGGGATGAAGCCTATGACGCCTGGATAGTTACGCTACAGTAACCATCCGCTAATGACGCCACGTCACCACGATTACTGTTGTTAATCCTGCGATGATTCAAATCCTGTTCAAATTTCAAATTTAAAATCAAGAAAAACAATTAAAGTTTTCAAAAACTAAAACTAAAATGTCCGGGTTGTGTCAAATAAATCACAAGTAGTAATGGTGGAGAAACCACATGTTTAATAAAATATTTAAATGCTCTAAATTAACTAAAACAACAACTAGAACAATTAATTAAATACCTTTTTAAGATATAAGGTTACAAACTATTTTTTTAGTTAAATGCCTAACTAGTATTGGCAGTGGTATAACTAGTAGTACTACATTAGGTGTTGTTTTTATAATGAACAAATCTAAAATGTGTAGTAAATAAAATAGCAAAACAAATTAAACAGGAAAAGTAAACAAAAATAAAAAAAAGGAAAACAAAGGGGCAAACCCCCCGGCCCAACTGGGCCACGGCCCAGCAGGCCACTAGGCCGCCAGGCCGGCCCACCCCACCTCCCATAACCCCCTCTCTACCCCGTGACCTAACCCTCGTCGCCCCACTCCCGCCCGGACGATCCCCT
>NC_057809.1:199004245-199020092 GCF_018294505.1 Triticum aestivum | reverse complement strand
AGGCCCCCAACGCCATCGCCTCTCCCCTTCGCCCCCATCGATCCACATCAGGACCGAACCGCCGCCGACGCCGCCCTGGCTCCGTGCTTGAGCCCCGCGCCGCCCGGCGCCCCTGCTGCGGTGGCCGAGCCACCCGCCGGCGACGAACCCCCTCCCTCATGCCCGTGCCACGGCCTCTTCATCACCGCACCCCGCCACCGCCCATCGCCTCGTCCTCCTCGTCTCCTCCTCGCCGACGACGCGTCCTTGTCCTCCTCTCCAAAGGCTCCACCGAGCCTCGCCGCCCCCCTGCTCAGCAATGCTGGTGAGGACCCCGGTCCTCCTCCCCGTGCCCTCAGTCCGGCGCTCGCCCGTGCCACCACACCATCTGCTCCGCGCGTCGCTATGCCCGGCCATGACCGTATCCCGCGCCTCCCACTCGCGCCGCCGCTTGCTGCCGAGAGCCGTTGAACCGCGCGTCGCGCTCGCCGCCCTTGCTCTGCGGCCTCGCCCCCTTGCTCCCGCTCCGCCACAGCCGCTGCCTGCCGCTGCTTCGGCCGGTGAGCCTCGCCGTGGCTAGCCTGGGTCAGTGCCCAGTCGGGCTAGCGCCCGCGCCTGGGGCCAGCACCGTGCGCCCGCATCGTTCGGGCGATGCCCAAAACCCGCATGCCCAGCACCCGCAAGCCTCCCCCAGAGCCAATGACAGGTGGGCCTAGCCCAGAACGTTATTTAAAAAAAGGTTTAAAAGAAATAATAATAAAATATAATAAATAAATAAATAAATTAGTAATTAATTAATTAACTAATAAGTTAATTAAGTTAATTAATCCTGCTTAACTAATCTAACTAAAATGAATTAACATAATCACTTAGTTAGTCTAATTAACAGGTTTAGTTAGTCTAAGACGATGACAAATGGGGCCCACGCATTAGTTTGACCAAGTCAACTGACTGTTGACTGCTGACATCACCCTGATGTCATGCTGACATCATAATGGCATTTCCAAATTAATTTAATTCTGTTAATCCAAAAAATGATTAAAAACTTTGAAAATTAATATAAATTAAACCGTAGCACGGATGAAAAAACTTTGTATATGAAAGTTGCTCAGAACGACGAGACGAAGCCGGACACGCAACTTGTTCGTCCACCACACATCCCTAGCATAGCGAACACGCAACTTTCTCCCTCCGGTTCATCTGTCCGAAAACACGAAACACCGGGGATATTTTCCCGGATGTTTCCCCCCTTCATCGGTATCACCTCGTACCGCGTCAGGTCACCCCTAGCACAACGTAATGCCGCATCTTGCTTTTTGTTACATTGATTGCTCTGTTATTTATTGTGTTCCCCCTCCGTTACTTCTTTCTGGTAGACCCCGAGACTGCCGGAGAACCCCAGTACGACTACGGAGTTGACGACCCCTCTCTCTTGCCAAAGCAACCAGGCAAGCCCCCCCTTTGATCACCAGATATCGCCTATTCTTCTCTCTACTGCTTGCATTAGAGTAGTGTAGCATGTTACTGCTTTTCATTATTCTATCCTGATGCATAGCCTGTCCTTGCTACTACTATTGTTACCTTTACCTGCAATCCTAAATGCTTAGTATAGGATGCTACTGTTCCATAGTGGCCCTACACTCTTGTCCATGTGCCATGCTATACTACTGGGCCGTGATCACTTCGGGAGGTGATCACGGGCTTATGATATATACTTATACTGTTACATTACTTATGATACTGTTCAGAGATGGGGGCTGAAGGGGCAGGTGGCTCCATCCAGGTAGTGATGGGCCTGAGTTCCGGACGGCCCCCGACTGTTACTTTGAGGCGGAGTGACAGGGCAGGTTGAGACCACCTAGGAGGGAGGTGGGCCTGGCCCTGGTCGGTGTTCGCGAATACTTAACACGCTTAAACGAGATCTTGGTATTTGATTTGAGTATGGCTACTGGCCTATACGCACTAACCATCTACGCGGGGACAGTTATGGGCACTCGACGTCGTGGTATCAGCCGAAGCCTTCGTGACGTCAGCGACTGAGCGGCGTGCGCCGGATTGGACTGGAACGCCTGCTAGGCTAGGTATGCTTCTGGCCGCCCTCGCAACGTGCAGGTGTGCAATGGGCGATGGGCCTAGACCCCTGCGCCATAGGATTTAGACCGGCGTGCTGACCTCTCTGTTGTGCCTAGGTAGGGCTACGACGTGTTGATCTTCCGAGGCCGGGCATGACCCAGGAAAGTGTGTCCGGCCAAATGGGATCGAGCGTGTTCGGTTATGTGGTGCACCCCTGCAGGGAAGTTAATCTATTCGAATAGCTGTGATCCTCGGTAACAGGACGACTTGGAGTTGTACCTTGACCTTATGACAACTAGAACTGGATACTTAATAAAACACACCCTTCCAAGTTCCAGATACAACCCGGTGGTTGCTCTCTAATAGGGAGGCGAGGAGAGGATCGCCGGGTAGGATTATGCTATGCGATGTTACTTGGTGAACTTGCCATCTACTCTCTTCTTCTGCTGCAAGATGGAGGTTACCAGAAGCATAGTCTTCGATAGGACTAGTTATCCCCCTCTTATTCCGGCATTATGCAGTTCAGTCCACATATGATACCCTTATTCCATTTGATACCAATGCATACATATGTAGTGTAGCTCCTTGCTTGCGAGTACTTTGGATGAGTACTCACGGTTGCTTTGCTCCCTCTTTTCCCCCTTTCTATACTCGATTGCTGCGACCAGACGTTGGAGCCCAGGAGCCAGACGCCACCTGCGATGACGACTACTACTACTTGGAAGGTGCCTACTACTACGTGCAGCCCACTGACGACGACCAGGAGTAGTTTAGGAGGATCCCAGGCAGGAGGCCTATGCCTCTTTCGATCTGTATCCCAGTTTGTGCTAGCCTTCTTAAGGCAAACTTGTTTAACTTGTATGTACTCAGATATTGTTGCTTCCGCTGACTCGTCTATGATTGAGCTCTTGTATTCGAGCCCTCGAGGCCCCTAGCTTGTAATATGGTGCTTGTATGACTTATTTTATTTGTAGAGTTGTGTTGTGATATCTTCCCGTGAGTCCTTGATCTTGATCATACACGTTTGCGTGTATGATTAGTGTACAGTCAAATCGGGGGCGTCACAAAGCCAGAGGTCGCCACCCTCACTCAAGTCACCGCTCGCGATGCAATAGCGGCGTAGCCGGATGCGGATGCGACCGCACAAGCGGTGGCCACGCTGGCGGCCGACGACGGGAGCACCGTCAGCCACGCGTCCTACTTGTCTCCGTCCAACGTCCGGCACCACCGAGGTTGAGGACTCCTCCAAGGATGAGTAGGGCATGGAAGGCGACAGGGCATGGTGTGCCAACGGGCTGGTCCGTCTCCCGTGTTCTACTCTTCCTCGCCGGAGACCGCACCTTCACTTCACGGGTCTTGAACCCTGCCCCCGTACATGGAGATCGCATATGGAGGACGTCGGTCGCTGCCGTAGAATAGGTTTAGGGTCGGGTTTCTTTTATTTTTCTATCCCATAAAAGTTCGAAATGTAATGAAAATCTGTCGTGTTTGCATTAATCTCGGCCGGTGTATATGAACCTTCACAATAATATAGTATATTGTAGGAGTACTAGCAAGATGCCCGTGCATTGCACGGAACATCAAGATCTTGTGGGAGAAAAGGATGAATGAGGGAAGGCCTTATCTGCAAATGTGTCGAGGAGTGCGGGTAAATTGTCATAGTTTCCTTCCTATCCGTTAGATATAGATCGGACGGCCTATGTTGCAGGATGGCAGGAACACCATCATCACCAACTCTAATTTTTATTGAACCGAGACAAAGCTAACATGCGAAGTAAAATAAACACATAGTCTACATACACAATTTATCTTAGGCACTCCAATAGTACGTCCACTACACATTCACGCATTTCACATCTTTCTACATCTACGAGAACCTACAAAAGGGTTAACATAAATTGCCTCTCTCTCTCTCCTCCTTGATTTTCATGGTGGTGGGCCCCACCCTCCCCCCAATCTACAATCAACAGCTCACACGTTTCACATTACATTAATTATGTAATTGGGATTACGTAGGTGTAGCATTACTCGTCCTAAAAAACCCAACTAAGCCAACCTCCCAGCATATCGCGCGGGAAAAGGCCCGGCCACGCCGTTTTAGTCAGGATTACCGGATTACTAGTAGTAGTATCGATGGATCGCACGAAGCATCAAGTTTTTTTCTTTAGGGGGTGAAGAACCTAGTTTAAAAGGAAAAAAGGCGGTACACTCACAGCACCCCACGTTCGATCCTGCACACGGCTCACGCAAACGGAACGTGCTTCGGCTTGCCTCTTCACTAACACGTGGGACTGCACTTGGAGAAACCGACCATGCGCCAAACTCCCCCCGCCCACCACGCGAAAATCCCCCCTAAAAATTCCCCCCAAATCCCAAATTCAACTGCCCTTCGGCCAACTAGCCAATAATACTCCCCAAACCCCCTCCCCCGTCCCCACCCCCACTCCATTCGCTCCGCCAAAGCCGCCCTCCCCACCGCGCCGATATGTCAGCGCCGCAGTTCATTGAGGGGACGCACGGTGATCCTCTCGCTCCCACAGTACGCTCTTGTAGACTGCCGTCCTCTAGCCGTGCCGCCACCAGTGGCAACGTTCTTGTGGAGGTGCACGGCGGTCAGCGCCGCCACCGCTGGTGACGTTCGTGTGGAGACGCACGGCGGTCAGCTTCTCCCATGGTACGCGCATTCTAGACTGAGGCCACGTGCATGTCGGTGTAGCGCTGAATGTTGCTGATAGACGCTGTTGATCTCACTGTTTGCCGAAGTAGTTTACAGTCAATATGCTATGCTTAAGAAGTTTCCTTGACCTGTTCTGCACTCAATCTGCTTAGCTGAGATGGCATGCCAAGCCCGATGAGTTGCTAAAATATCCTGCCATATATTTATTGCGACATAGATTGCCATGGTCTAGTAGCCAATCTGTTAGGTGAAATAGCTATACACCATTTTATACTCGATCTTTGTTGCTGCGATGGCCTTCGATAGTTCGATGGCTGTGTGCTCGGCCTCATTAACTGCTGAAATAGCCTGCCATAATTTAGCACTCAAATCTATTTGCTGAATTAGCTTTACATATATCTCGTTACTTAGATCTACTCCTCCAAATATCTTGCCATAGCTTTAGACATCGACCTAGGTATTTTTTCTGGACTTTACAAAAAAGCATATATGTTTTTCCTGTAATATCTAGTAGAAGAACTAATTTGTATGTCTAATAGATGGACAAGACTTGGATAACTTCTGCTCGATGATTCTCTATTGGATATGTCGAGGGGGTTGAAAACTTCATGAACTTTATCAGAGCTGAGTACGGTGGTCCGAAATCAGATTTGCTCTGCCCGTGTAGCAGTTGTATGAATTCAGTTAGAAGACCCCAGTCAACTGTGCAAAATCATCTACACTTGTATGAGATGTCGGTCACATATACTAGGTGGGTTCATCATGGTGAAGCTGTGAACGTCAATGTTACTGACTACGTGGAAGCAGCAGATCACCATCTTGATCAGCCTGATGCTCAGGTGGAAGAGGAGGAGGAGGTGGTGGTGGCGGAGCCAGTGAGTTTGACCAACATTGAAACAATGCTACGAAATGCTCGTGCATTTCGTGAACTTTCACTTGTAGAAGAAAAACGGTGGGCCCGCATGTTGGAGCAATGCAACGTGGATGTCACCCCAGGAAATAAGCTGACAGTATTCCCAGCTATGGTCACCTTTCTTCAGGTGAATACATCTGAGCGGATGACCAACAAATTATTCGATGCGATGTTGGCTACTTTCCGCAAATCTTTCCCAGATGCGTCTGAGCTGCCATACACCTACAGTAAAATGACGAATTTCCTTTGTGCAGTTGGAATTGGATATGATATGATCCATGTTTGTAAGAATAATTGTGTTCTGTTCCGGAAGGATTATGCCAACCTAAGTGAATGCCCGAAATGCAAATCATCAAGATGGAAAGATAGCGATGATGTGAAGAGGATTCCCCATAATGTTCCGAGACATTTTCCAGTTACACCAAGATTGCAGAGGTTGTTTCATGATGCTGAAACAAGAGAGGATGTACTGTGGCATTCTAGGAACCAGGAGTACAGAGATCAGAATGTAATGAGCCATCGATCTCATAGTAGTGAGTGGCAAAGCTTCAATCAGAAACACAAAAAGTTTGCTGCTGACCCGAGAAACATTAGACTTGGCTTAGCTTTAGATGGATTTAACCCATTTGGCCACCAGAGTGCAACATATAGCATGTGGCCAGTGCTTGTTATCCCTTACAACATGCCTCCAAATGTCTGCACCAAAGAATCAAACTACATGATGGCCTTTCTCATCCCAGATCCAAAACGTCCTGGAAAGGATTTTGATTTATTCATGGAGCCTCTTGTGGAGGAACTTCAACAGCTATGGAAGGGTGTTCTCACTCGAGACCTATATAGCATCCCACCAGTTGATTTCTTTCCCCGTGCAGTTATAATTTGGTACATCCATGATTATCCGGCTTTGGGCACTATGTCAGGGCGAATGACATATGGTTACAATGCATGTGTTCATTGTGATAGGAATACGCTGTCATACACAATACTTAGCAAGATCTGTTACATTGGACCACCGTTTCCTTGCCAAGGACAAGCCGCATCCTACAAAATACCGAAGACATGTGTTCAATGCAAAGCATGAAAACCGTGATGCGCCAAAGAGGCTCACCACCGATGAGTTGCAAGTGGAATTAGAGAAGGTCAGGCATATTACACCACGAAACCATCCTGGTAATGGTAGAGGGAAAAGGAAGTGTGGTAGGGCAAAAGAGAGATTATTGTTTACCCGCAGGTCCACTTTGTGGGACTTGGAGTATTGGAAATATTTGGATCTACGGCATAATCTTGATGTGATGCACATCAAGAAAAATATATGTGACAACATTATCGGCACACTTCTTAATATTGAAGGCAAGATGAAAGATACCTTAAAATCTAGGATTGATTTGACACATCTGGGTATCAGAAAGGATTTGCACGGTGCAATATGAAGGTAAACCACGGGATATGGCACCAGCTGTGTACATATTGGACAAGGTAAAAAGAAAAGAATTCTGCGAGGTCATGTCACGTGTGAGATTCCCACATGGATTTGCTTCGAACCCTGAAAGGAGAGTCAATGCAGATGGAAACAAGGTACAGGGGTTGAAAACTCATGACTACCACATCCTACTTCAAAGGGTTTTACCTGTTATCCTTAGAGGATTGAGCCGCCCTGACTTATGCAGAGTAGTTGCAGAGTTGGGACAATTCTTCAGGGAACTCTGCAGTAGAAATATCAGGATAGATGCTTTGGAGCATCTAAGAGACAAGATACCAAATATCCTATGCGACATTGAGAAGATATATCCTCCAGCCTTCTGTGATGTGTTGGTGCATTTGGTTGTTCATCTACCTGATGAGGCACTACTTAGAGGTCCACTACAGTATGGCTCGATGTACCCTATTGAAAGGTGGCTAGGCACTTTCAAGGGCTCTGTCAGGAATAGAGCTAGACCTGAGGGTTCCATTCCAGAGGCCTACATTGCTACAGAAGCGTTGACATTCTGCTCAAAATACATGGAAACAGCTGATCAGATTAGCAAAGAGGTGGGTGAAGACAATCCCGGTCTCAATGTTTTCGATTATTCTATTCAAGTTACAGGGAAGAGTCGGCAAGAGGACAAACCTAAAGATTTGGACAAATGGTTTGGTATGCGTTGAATAACTATCTTGAGATACTACCTTATATCAAGTAAGTGCTAAGTACTGCAGCTTATACATCGTAATCTACTAAACTTGCAGCACATTCTTATATATTTATATGTTTAACGCGATCACTATGTTGTGCAGCATCTACAAAAACGAGTTAGTGCCGCAAAATCCAAGAAACATTAACAAACTGGTTATGGCAGGATCTGTGAAATGGTCAAGAGCCATGTAAGCTTTTGAATTGCATTGTCAGTTTTTTAATATATTGAGTACATAAGATGATCAGCTTGTCTATTTTCTAAACATAGGTTAAGAAGATGCAGGAGGATGGGAAGGTAGTTGATGATGCCCTTTACGCACTAGCAATGGGTCCTGATACTCGGGTAAGACATTATGAATCTTGTGTTGTTGGAGATGTGCGCTACAACACCCTTGCACACGACGAAGGCAGGAAGACACAAAATAGTGCCATCATGAGCACGGATACGTACAGCAGAGTGACAACTGAAATGTATGCTAACATAACAGACATTGTTCAGTTGCAGTATATCTCTAGTTTCGAGGATCATCGGTATGTGGTTCTGTTGTGTTGTCGTTGGTATAACCTGTTTTCTAGGATCGCAAAACCCAGAGCTGATGATTATTTCAAATCCATCAATGTCAAGGCGGCGTACCAGACCAACGAGCCTTTTATTTTGGCAAATCAAGCAACATGGATATTTTTCTTGGAAGACACATTTACACATAGCGATGACTGGAGAGTATTGCAAAGGTTTGAGCAGAGGAATTCGTTTAATAAAGTTGCACAACAAGATGATGCTTACATTGCTCCTGATGTACAAGATTCCATAGATGTTCCTAATATCTTTGAGAACCATCACGTTAATGACGCTGGCGAAAAGATTGCCTCTCGTGTTGTGGACATACAAGAGTTGATCAAGAAGAAGCCAACGTTTGAGGACACTAAGGATGAAGAAGAAGGTGACACTATGGGGAACTACGATTCAGACTGATACACATGGCGAAGATGTTGGCGCTGCTGCTGCAGATAATGATTAAATTTCTTTGGTCGTATTTGCCTGTTAGAAGACATTTTTATCTACTATGTGAAATTGTGTTTGCTATGACAACTGAAACCTGATGAACGTGTTGTTTAGTATTTTGCTGCGAGAACATCACTTGTTATGTATGTTGATTTGTGTTTGGTGATTGTATGATGAGTAAAATATGACGACATTGTTGTTTAGTTGTACTCATATTTGGCTATGAAACTTGAATTTGATGACATAGTTTGCTGTTGGACTGCAATTTGCTCGACGTCTTCGAATGGGAACAAAGCTGACCCAACAGGGCCTCTGCTAATTTATTTATTTATTACCTAAAGGGCCTCTGCTATTTATTTATGAGAAAAATGGGATACCCCCGATTTCCATTAATAGAAATCATTAGATGTTCACAACACTACGCCCAGCCTACTACATAGGTTTCATTCATTACTAGTTTTGGCAAAGTGCTCATGTCATAGCCACTGAATACATCACGAGTGCTACATACACTACAAATAAAGAGACAATCATCCTGCAGAGCACATCGATTTTGCCCATTATCTTCACAAGCTCTTTCATCTCCTCATTGCTGTCAAGGCCGTTCAGCAGCTGTTGTTTGGCCATGATCAGAGGAACTGCATCTTTAACCTTCTACTCTGCATCTTCCTCTTCTGCCATTCCTTCAGTTACTTGTCTAACACCCCAACCTGCTGGTATTGGGATTCCTCAGCTTACAAAATAATCAGTGTAGTTGCATTCCCCCACATCAGCAACTTCCCAGAAATACAAATCACACGAATCTTCCCTTTTCTGCACGAATCAAATTGGTAGATCATCAACCAAACTATTAAAAAAATCAACAACTGAAAGCAGCAGGACAACACTTAAACATATTATTACCCCATGATTCGGGCATTTGTAGAAGACTCGGCCAGGGTTGAGGATTGTGGTTGAGATGCGATGGATGACTCTGTGTGATTTGCAGCAGTGGCACCACACCAACGGCAGCGGGTTGTGATGAGCAACCGGCTGCGTTGCGTGTGACGGCGGGGGTGTGATGAGACCCACAGGCGATGGTACGAGTGGCGACTTGGCGCAAATCTGGTTGTAGCCTGCTGAAGAACAGGTGGACGAGTAGCCGGCGGACATGGTTGCTGTGGCCAGAGCTTCTGATGGTAGGTAGAGTAAGTAGAGAAGAGGAGGAGCGAACGTTGGATATGTGAGTTTCATTAGTTGCAGAGTAACATAGCACCATATATAGTCATAGTCTAGGTTTGGATTCGAACCAGCTATAGGAGCACGTCTCTCTTTTTTCTAAAACTCAGCAACGACTCTTTATTGGTACACTAGCTTGTTCTGTACGCCTTCTCAAGTCTTTGATTTTCTTTCTTTTTTGCGAGGAAGGAAGGAGGAAAAAATTGAGAGTTCATGGGACTCGAACCCAAGGCCTCTCGGTTGAATACCAAGGGTGCTAGTCACTTATGCGGCGAACGTTCCTTGGGAGGAGGACGGCAAACGAACGCATTTTCCTCGCAGTTTTAGTTGCGACGCCAGATCGAACGGTCGCAGTTTCAGGAATGTTACCAGGAAAATGAGCCCAGTTTTTCTTTTCTTCATATATATATAAAAGTATGCTACTTGGTGTTGGCTTAGTCAACAAACGATTGTGCCAACCTTGACCGTTGGATTGACATTCAACATCTGTCGTGTTTCTTCTGTCTCTTCTTCCTCCACCCGCCAAAGCCAAACCAGCGCCGGCGGGACACCTGCTCCCGCCTCCCACAACTGGTTGTGCTGCCGCCCACGCATCGTGGCCACATCACACCCTAAAACTCTGCGCATCTTCCCCAGCTCCTGTTCGTTCCCTTCCGAGGCCTCATCATCGTCCTCCACCTTGGTTCGCTCGCCTCGGTGCTGCCCTCCGGTGTTGACAACATGGTCGACAACTGAGAGGAATAAGGAGATGATTGTGCATGGTGAGGATGACAGTAGGGACCCAACAACACGCGTAGTAATTTTGTTTTTTCGGGACGGAAAAGGGTATCAACTGGGTTGTGCGGGAGCTGTGGCCCGTCTAGCCTAGGCTTTTATTTCATATGTTTAGCACATGACCAGCCCAGTTTGTTTTTTCCTTTCTAAAAGTGGCTAGCCCAGCTATTTTGCTTTTTGCAGAATAACCAATGTAGGCCTACTTGCTTTTCTACGCCTTACTGGGCCGGACATCTTTCAGGATGAGGAGGGATGCATTTTGCCCAGAAAATGGGCTATAAGTAATAAGAAATGGGCCATAAGTAATAATAAATCGGCTGTAAAATGAAAAAATACAGCAAACAGGCAATTAGTTCCAAAATACTTTTTCTTTCGGATTTTGATATTTTAAATTTCATTGTTTTTGTGCGGGTAAAATTTCATTGGATTTAAATTAAGGTATGTTTAGTTTTAAAATTAATTTGAATCTGGCTAGAAATTTCGGGCTGTATGTTGTTTGGGACAGATTTGGAGGCTGACTTGTGGGTCTACTAGGTTGACGTGTATGAAAGGCTTTGTCAACTTAGTCCACAAACGATTCTAGCAGTAGTGACCGTTGGATGTTAATCCAACGGTGCTCCTGCCTTCTTCAATATCTGATCTTCTTGCTCCAGCCGCCTGCTCCTGCCTCCCGTGGTCGGCTGTGCTATCGTGGAGGCCTCACCGCCCCCTACTACTCCCACCACTGGCAAGGCCATCCCTCCACTCACCCACACCCCCTATTATTCTGCAGCGACGGCAGCATCACACCAAAGCCGAACCAGTGAACCCTTGTACTCCTCTCCGCGTGGGCATCCACTGTCGCGTCTTCCCCAGCTCCGTGTCGTCCCCTTCCTAGGCCTCTCCGTCGTCCACCGCCCTGGTGCTCTCGACGCGGCGTGGTCAACGTGGTCAAGGAACGACTTCCATCAGAAGAGTATTGTATGTGGAGAGGCTGACAGCTGGGTCCACGGCCGCGGCAAGGAAGTGCCTCCTTATTACGTGAAAAATAATGATTCCTCCACTTGACAGCCGGGACCCACCGGACGGGCCATCGTATTTCATGAAAAAACATTCCCCCCTAACTGTTGGGACCCACCAGCTACATCTTCGCACGCAAGGAAGTGCCTGGCAGTCGGGACCCACCCGGTCGAAGCGTACGTAGCATTGTCATTCTGGTCGCGAACGTGTACGTATATACTGGTTGATGTAGAGGCGCACACGTGTGGTAGTAGAGGCGCACATGTAGCATGTACACGCATGTACAATGGCTAGGGTGCAAGAAAGTAAATACGGCCATGTACGTACATACGGGCGGGGTCTCGAACGCCTACTCACGCATACGTACGGCCAGGGCTCGTGTACATGGCTGTGGCTGGGTCGGAATGGAGAAACTGCGTTGTCGTCGTGTTCATGGGGAGGCAACGGAATGGTCGTGTTCATCGGGAGGCAACGGAACGCATGCTGTTCATCGGGAGCCAACCGGCTTGGACGGAACAACCGATGGAAACTAGGCATGGCGTACTGCAGAATAGAGGAAACGGCCTTGTGTTCGATCGGCCACGGTGGAAACGGGATCCTGATCATCGGGAGGGGTCTAGCATACCGCAAAATGGAGGAAACAGACGTCCTATGGTGGAAACGGGGTCCTGTTGATCGGGAGGGGTGTGGCATACCGCAAAACAGAGGGAAACGGACTTGTGTTGGAGCGCTACGGTCGAAACGGGGGGTCTTGTTCATCAAGAGGGGTATGGCGTACCACAAAACGGGACTCCACGGGATACTGTTCATCTCCACCGTCGACCTCCTCCAGCCTCCACCTGCGACAGTTCATCCACGGGCTCCTGTTCATCTAGCCTCCACGGCGTGCTCCTCCATGGGCTACTGTTCAACCAACCCTCTCCACGGGGTCCTGTTCAACCACCCCTCCACGGGCTACTGTTCATCCAGCCCTCCACTGGCTACTGTTCAACCAGCCCTCCACCGACTACGGTTCAACCAGCCCTCCACGGGGTCCTGTTCATCCAGCCCTCCACGGGGTCCTGTTCATCCAGCCCTCCACGTGGTCCTGTTCATCCCCCGGCTCAATCGATCGGGGTCCTGTTCATCCAGCGGCAACAGCCTCTAGTACCACGGGGTCCTGTTCATCCAACCCCCCACCGGGAACTGTTGATCCAAACCCCCCAACAATGCTCAATGTTCATCTAGAGGCAGCTTCGATCGGCTTCGGTTAGCAGCAGTAGCGAAGGAATCACTCAGGTTCAGTTAACAGCAAGGGATCGATCGATCGCTCGGGTTCAGTAATGCATAGCCTGCAGTGCAATTTCTCGAGTTCTGTGACAGTCTGGTTTTTGCCCTCTTCACTTTGACTGATTTTCAGTTGGTTTGGTTTTGAAATTTGGAGTTTTGAATCTTTTCAGATGGACTTAAACACTTCGGTACCTCTTGGCTTACACCCAAGTGCCTCATTCCCCTCTCTAACTATCATTTCTTCTCTGGTTCACCTCAAAATAGCATTTTGGAATATTTTTCTTAAAGGAAAATATTCATTTCCCTCTCTAAATCCCTAGCTAGCTCAATGTGCTCCAAAGAAACCCCAATTTTTCTTGCCCAAAAAAATATGAGAAAATTCCTAAATATTCTTTGAACCCTAGGGCACCTTCCTCAGCAAAAATATTTCATCACTTTTTGGAATATTTTTCCTATAGAAAATCTTTTCTGTTCTGGAAAGAAATGGGGGTTTCTACAACAACTACCATTTTACTTGCTCTTTTGTGGCTGATTTTTCTTGTGCATCATCACCTTAGTACATGATTGCTAACCTCCAAACCCAGCTCCCAACTCCCAGTAGTTTGAACACAGTAAGTTACCGACCAGAAACTTACAAGGGAGTAGAAGTCCATTCTACTGCGGCTAAGCTCAAACCAAAGCGTGGTAACACCTTAATCTACCACGACCTACACGCCACACATGAAGTTTGGGCTTAGGTCGGCCTGAGGTCATAGTTCACGCGGTGACCTTGTTCGTCCAGGCGTGCTGGCATACGGCCGACGCGCTCTACGTCGCGCCCGAGCCTCAGTTGCGCGCGTGCTTCCTTCCCCGACTGCCAAACTTTGCCAAAATTAGCCACGATCATCGTCCCGACCCTCTTAACTCCCTCCAGGCGCTTGCCGACGCCGGAGCTCGCCGCAGCGAGCACGGGCGCGGTTCGGCCAACGCAACAGTGCACTGCGCACTGTGCTCGTCACCACCCTCTCACCCCTGTGCTCATCTCCGCTCGCTCACAATTTCCGCGTGAGCTGCGTCGCCTTCCCCCTCGCTCACTGATGTCGTTCGTCGCCGGGCGCTGTGTCCAGGTGTCCTAAGGCGGAGTCCGTACTCCCCTGGTCGCTCCGGCTATAAATAGAGCCATCCCGAGCCTCCTCAAGCCTCATCCACTCCACACACACACTCCATGATCACGTAGAAAGCCGTAGCCCGGCCGGGCAGGCCGCGGGCCGCCGTCATCGAGCTCGAGCTCATCGGCGATCCCCTCGGGTCGTCTCCGCAGCTCCAGCGCCTCCCAGGCCCGGGCCACCCTTCCAGGGCCTCCGTCATGCCTCGGTGGTGCCGTTCTGCCCGGTTGGGGCCCATGGTGTCGCCTCTAGTCGCCGTCATCCTCATCTTCGGCGACCTCTGCTTCCTGTCGCTGCTAGAGAGGTCGTTTCCGACGCCGTCCGACCACCCCTAGCCAACCTACGGGTCCGGGCAGGTGCTCCTTTGTCTCCTCTTTCGATCCCTCCCTCTAGTTCGGGGCAAGGAACCCTCCTCGCCGACGTGTGCTCGAGCGAAGCCGTGCCGTCCTCTGTTTCCCTCTCCCCCTCCCTCTCACCTGACTAGAGGGGCCCGCTAGTTAGCCACTCTGTACGCGCGCAAAGCAGTACAAGTGGTGGTGCCCGCGAGGTTTACGCCTTCGACGTCACCCCCTTAGTTCTGTTTATTTAAATTCAAATCCAGAGAGCTTCAAAGCCAAAACTTTTTAACCCTACGCCCAAATGAATTGATTCTTTTGCATTGTGTTCTTTATGAAGAAATCTAGCAGCTCGCCAAAAATGAGATTTTTCTCTGCTGTCTAGATTTTCTGGTGAATTTCAGAAGGGTTCTTGATATTTTCTTTTGGTGTTTATAATTTGTTTTCAGAGAGTGAAGCTAGTCTTGAGGATCACTAGGAGGTTTGTGAACCTCATCTGCACTAAGGCAAGCCACATCAACATTTTCATGGTGCCATTACAATATTTGTGATTTTTTCAACTTAAATTAATGATTTAATCCATGCATTTAAATCACTAGTATATTATTTATAATTTGATTGGTTGCTTGTTTAAGTTGATATGCTTAGTCTATAGAAAGTTAGAAGTTAACTAAGTTGGTTAAGTAACTAGAAGTAATAATTGTTATGAGGAAGTAATATGAGTATGGATATAAGTATTTATTTTGAGTATCTTCTTGGATGAGAAAAATGATAAATTTGCTAGTAAGGATTCTGTTTAAAGTGAGGATTAATCATAACCAGGGAAGTGTTATGAGTTGTTGATGTTTATGCTTAGTGTGGATATAGTTGAATTTTTTTCAAAACTGTGATAGATTTTATAGCATTTTCGGAAAGTATATGACGTAATGCAAAAAAACCACAACTAGTAGCCCGTCGGCCATCCTCTGGCCGAAGTAGGGCATTTCGGCCAAAGCTAGGCCGAAGTAGGGCTTTTCGGCCAAAGCTAGGCCGAAGTAGGTGATTTCGGCCATCATTAGGCCGAAGTAGGTGATTTCGGCCATCATTAGGCCGAAGTGGAGCATTTCGGCCAAAGCTAGGCCGAAATAGACTTTTTGGTCTAGTCTAGGCCGAAAAGTACTACTTCGGTCTCATGTAGGCCGAAGTTGCATGGCTCGTGCTGAAATGTTCCCGCCACCCCTTCCCGCCACCCGTTTCCCGCCAACCCCTTCCCGCCACCCGTTTCCCGCCATATGTTCCCGCCAACCCTTCCC
>NC_057809.1:198998758-199002308 GCF_018294505.1 Triticum aestivum | reverse complement strand
AAGAGCTCCCTGGCTGTGAAGGAGGTGGCTCATTCCAGGAAGAGCTCCCTGGCTGTGAAGGAGGTGGCTCATGCCAGGAAGAGCTCCCTGGCTGTGAAGGAGGTGGCTCATGCCAGGAAGAGCTCCCTGGCTGTGAAGGAGGTGGCTCATGCCTGGAAGAGCTCCCTGGCTGTGAAGGATGAGGTTCTGCACGGTGCACAGAAGGTCGTGGTTGTGAACGTTGCACAGAGGGTCGTGGTTCTGAATGCTGTACAGAGGGACGTGGCGGACGATGTGCTGGAGGAGGAAGTGCAACATCCGAAGACCGTCTACACGTAACAGCAGCGTAAATCCCCCGTAGCTTGTCATCAAGACGCCTCAACCATGAGACGCCCTCTCGCGGTGGGATAGTTTCTCCCCTCTGAAAGCGCCGCATTAAAGCGGAAACCTCCTCTCGCACCTGTACTGTCAAGTCACCCTGTAGATGAAGAGTTAACCAATTATATCCTCGTTGTATGATAGACACCACGAATAGACACCCAAACGAATATGTCCAGATTAACAAAAGACTCAACATATAAGAACCAAGGCATTTACCGCGTGGTGTCTGGTTCCCACAACAGAGGCAGTTGGGTACATATCGCTGGTGAGAGGGGCTTCGATCTGATCAGGAGCAGCTGATGGAACCAAGTAGATCCTTGTTGTATGCCGGTAACGCTGCAGATACAACCCGAACATTTGCCAGTTAAAGGCCCGACCCTCACCCCAGGTATTTGTCGCAGCGGTAGTCCATTCGTCAACGTAAGGGGTAATGCTCTTAAGCCAGTAATCCATGGACTTGTTTCCTCCTAGGCGACTGTCCCTGATATTGACATGCGCGATACAGAATTAGGTATATTATGAATGTATAGCTGACAACTAAAATAGTATTAGTACTTACTTGTGCACGTGCTCTGGCAACTGTGGAATTTTTGGAATCTCAGGCTCTTGATATAGACCGAACTGTCTCATTACTCTATGAAGAGACATCTCCTCAACCGTCACATCGAACACCAACTTGGCCTTGGTCATCCAAAAATGCCGATCTCTAGTGCACAATCCAGAAATCCCAACTGGGTACCTCGATGATATAGCCTCAGCCGAGTATGGCTCCCAGATAACTTGATCCTCGTGCAAACTATCAAACTGCGTCGTGAAGGACGGGTAGCATCCCCTAACCTGACTATGTGCAAACTGTCTCTGTGACGGGCCTTCCGTCTGCCCCTACTTGTTCGCCGAAGGTCTGGATGCGGGATATATACTCTCTCACCGTCGTTTACCTTGTTGAAATTGCCGACGACTCTAAACCCTGTCATCTCGCCTGTCCAGGTGTTGAGCACTGCCTCTTTTAAATAGTATGGGGACACGAAGGAGATAGCATCCAACTCAATCTGCCCACAGGCAGCCAACACATGAGAGCAAGGTAGGTGCAACAACTTCGGTTTGTTGCATGTACACTCACACGTTGGATAAAATTCCGTTCCAATTTTTACCTCGTGTGTCTTCACCTCATTTCCAGAACCAAAACCATCGGTAGGAAGCTGAACCTCATACCTCCTTTCTTGATTCCCTATGAGTCTGACAGTGTGCTTCTTTGCTTTCTCTATCTTCTTTGCCATGTATTCCATGACACGGCTACAATAAGGTGTGTTCTGATTATCTTCAATATGCTTCTGTGCTAACTCGTGCCTTTCTCTGAAATATCTCAAAGTGCCATGGAATACAGCCTCCACAATAGCTATGAGTGGCAATGCTCTGTTCCCTCTCAGCACAAAGTTATACACCTCTGCAAGATTGGTTGTCATGTGGCCATACCTAGCTCCATGTGTGTCATGCAGCAAAGACCAATTCACTGGAGGCTCTTTCTCTATCCACTCAGAAAAATTCTTTATTGCCCTTCCCTTCTTTCTCGTAGTATTAGGAGGGTCAATTCCTGGCAAGTCACAAAGACCTACTGGCTCCTCTAGCTCCGCGATGAGTGCTGCTAATTTAACTTGATCTTCTTCCATTTTCTTCCTCGCACGGACCTGCTTCTTAGTAAACTCATCTAGTTTTGACCAAATAAATTCGTATTTGCGCTGCTGGCTCTGCTTGCATAATTTTTTGAACAAGTTCATCAACCGCTTGTTCTTGAACTGTGAGAAAAAATTAGCCCCAAGATGGCGCATGCACCACCGGCTCTGCAAGTCCCTCCAAGGTGTTCGTTCGTCATCTGTTGGATTACGAAGTGTCTTCACGGCCTTCAATATACCAGCATGTCTGTCATGAATGACACACACGTTTGGTCGGTCCTTCACAATGGCAATTTTCACTTGCCGGAAGAACCATACCCAGCTGAGAAAGTTCTCACCCTCCACAAATGCCATGGCAAGTGGGATGATTTGATTGTTCCCATCCACACCAATAGCAGTCAGGATTTGCCCTCTATACTGACCGGTCAGGAATGTACCATCCACAAACAGAACAGGAGGACAATGCCAGAAAGCTTCGATGCACATACCAAAAGAGAAGAACACTCGTTTCAACACCTTGAAATCTGGTATACTCAGCAACCTCATGTGTTGTACGTTCACATAAGTGCCGGGATTCCTCTCCTTCAGTATGCCCAGGAGACGGACAACATTATCATATGAGTCGAAGAAAGTCCCAAACCTTTCCTCCATAGCCTTCTGCTTAGCCCTCCAAGCCTTCCCATAAGGAATGACATACTTCCATCTGACCTTCACTGCTGTCTGGATGTGTTTTGCTTCCATATCTTTCTTCTCAACTATCTCAGTATACATGAGTTGCGCAATGAGACTTGAAGTCAGGTTCGGATGCTTCACCAGCAGGTTCTTCCTCACACAATTATGTGGGATGACAATGGTGACAACCCAGTGGATGTCGTACTTCGGCACGTGCCCGTGCACCTTCCCTGGACAACCTTTTTCAACACATGTCACGGTATAGTTTGTTGGACTTGATATGTGTGTCTTAAAAACCCTCTGCGTAGACATAGCCCACTTTATCACCGCATACTTCAATTTTTTCTTTGTATCAAACATAGCCCCTATTTGTACTTGGTTCAGATTATACTGCCATGGAGTCTCATGGCCATCGTTCACCGTAAGGCCGGTGGATATGTCCTGCTCCCATGCAGAAGGAATCGGTACCTCAACTTCATCCTCAGAATTTTCAGAATCCAGTTCCTCCACCAATCCATCCTCGTCCTCTTCCTCCATCACCCTCTGCATTTCATCCCCTTCCTCATCCCCATCAGCAAAACCTGAACCAGCTAATATTATCGACTGGCTGCTCTGCCCAGTATCAGGACCACAAACATTGTGTGGCACGTAGTCTGACTCTTTCTCGGGTTGGCTAGCATCCACATCTTGTGGTTGTGACCCGGATAAAACAATCTCGTTAGCCACTTCACTGCCTTGGCCGGGTTCATACCCCCTGTGGAGTTCTACGGTATTCTCCTCCTTCGGCACAGGTTGCACAAGTGCATATGGGTGGATTCTTCGGTCTCGACAGCGTCTTAACAGGGACA
>NC_057809.1:198994665-198998289 GCF_018294505.1 Triticum aestivum | reverse complement strand
CTAAAATGCCTCCAAAAATATATTAACACTAAAATTCACAATATACACTAATATTATCCGCTACACGAACTATGCGCTAAAATGCCTCCAAAATTATATTAACACTAAAATTCACAACGAACACTAATATTATCCGCTACACGAACTATGCGCTAAAATGCCTCCAAAATTATATTAACACTGCAATTCACAACGAACACTAATATTATCCGCTACACGAACTATGCGCTAAAATGCCTCCAAAAATTTATTGACACTAAAATTCACAATATGACTTATATACACTAACTAAACTATACAATTTACATAATATTTGTGAGGCCGTGATTATACCTTCGAAGTGTGTGTACGCTTCTTGCACCACCGGAGAACGACAACGCCGCCCCCGACGACCGGAGGTTCAACTCCGGTCAGCCCCTAACCTGCTCCTCCTCCTCACCACCTCCTCCTCTGTAGCAGCTTCTACTACTCACCACCACCTACTACCCGTCCTCCTCTCCACCATGGCTCCTCCTCCCCACCATGGCTACTCCTCCCCAAACACATCAAAAACTATCCCATAGCAAAAAATAACACCATAGGCCGGTGGAGATTGCGATGATCTACCGATTCTGTGGGTTGGATTTGCAAATGAGTGGCAAATGGAGGAGATCGGCGCGGGGGGGCGAGGTAGAGAAGAACTGAGAGAGAGAAAGGGAAACGAAGAAGAACAGGAAAGAACAGAGCGCTGGCGTCGGCGGGGCTTATCCGCACCCTTTCGGCCGTAGCCCGGCCGAAAAGCTCTGCTTCGGTCACCTGTGGGCCGAAAACGGCCCAGTTCGGCCTTCCAGCAGCCGAAGCTACTATTTTCGGTCGGGCCCCAGCCGACAGCGCGTTTTCGGCCCAAGCGCGGCCGAAAAGCCTACTTCGGCCATGCCCTGGCCGAAAAGCCCCTTTTCGGCCCACCCCTGGCCGACGGGCTACTAGTTTTGCATTTTTCTCATTCTACACTATAGTTTCCGAAATTGCTACAAAAACATGATACTTTTGAAAAAAAATCGATATAGTTGACCCAGTTATTTCTATTGAGATATGATGTGCATGTTAGTGCTGCATTTCATGGCATATTATGACACCGGTTGCATTCACTTTAAGTTGAACCTGATAATAAATCAACTTGAATATATCGTTGACCGGGTCATGGTGCCACTGAATCAAGTTTTTCCCAATGCAACAACATTTGCCATTATGGGAAGGCCTTTATTCGGTCCGTTGTCATGCCTCTGGTCGGTGCCTCCAATGAGGGAAGGTTATGGGCGTGCGGTACCCTGGCACGGTAAGCAGACATAACCTTGTGTGCCCGTTGTTGATGTTATGGTACCTTGTCCTAGTGGGGGACTGTTTATGTTTTGCCACGACGGTGGTCGTTGGTGTCTTTGGTAGACACGGGGCCACCCAGGACTAGCCCAGTGGGGAGTGAGTTGGAGTGGCCGAGAGAGTGTCATGGCAATGGAGGGGTTCCGTCGGAATGCCGCTGGTCCACCCAAATGGGAGTGCGAGGCGCTGGGTTCCGTGGTGTGGGTACAGTGCGCTACCTCTGCAGAGTGTATTAACTCTATCGATAGCCGAGTCCACGGTTAGGGACATGCTCGAAAGTAGGTCACACCATGGATCAACGTTTAAATAAATTTTGACACTAAGTTATGAATGTCGCACTGTTGAGAAGATGGTGGTGGGTAAACCATCTGGATGCTGGTTGTGATCGTCGGAAGCATCACCGTTTGAGGCCAACTGTTGGTCATGGTTGTGATCGCCGGAAGGATCACTATTTGAGACCAAGTATTGGTCATGGTTGTGATCGCCGGAAGGATCACTGTTTGAGACCAAGTATTGGTCATGGTTGTGATCGCCGGAAAGATCACCATTGGTAAGCAAGTCCGAGGGAAATTTTATCACGAGTTCATGATCACAACATGTATGATATGTTGTTGCATTATTAATTGGTTAAGTATCATGATATTGTTTGTCATTATGCTTATGTTTGTTGTGATCTTGCGAGTACACTCAATGTACTGACCTGGCGTGTCATGCCAGCTTTTAGGAAAGTCTCGTTGGAAAGGAGTGTCGTCCGAGTCTAGAACGTGTCCACATCATTGTCGCTATGCTATGGAGTCCCGCTACGACATTGTTCCACCACCACGTAGTTGTTCTGATCGAGGCCCCTTTACGTTCACTAAATAATGTACATATTGTTCAGCCGCACCTTGTGTGCCGCTTGGCCTCGCCACCTGTTGCAATATAAACTATGATCCGCTAGCATCAATAAAGCGGCTGTTTTCTGTACTAAGATGTTGTGTGTTGCCAGAAGACATGGCCTCTGGGCTGGAAATGCATGGTAAACTGGTTGCTTTGAGCCGGGGTGCCACAACGCTTGGTATCAGAGCCGCGCTGACTGTAGGCCATGCTAGACTACGACGTATTAACCGGATGTTAGTTACGTGTTTAAGTTGAGTGCCGGTCGCATTTGTAGCTGGTTGTTGCATTGTGTGCACTCGTTGTATTTTGTTATGCTAACCTGCTAATGGTTGTGAGTGTAGATGGCTCCAGTACCGTATCCGTGCCAGTTGCAGCTGATGTTGTACATGTCGCCGCATCTCCTTCGTAACGTGTGGCATCGGTTGTACCCCCTCGGTGATGACCCAGTCTACCATTTGTACCGGGAGCGTCTAGTAGACTCAGTGTATGAGTATCACACAGTGGTTACTCTACGCACGAGTTCCGATTCCAGCACTTACACTCGTACCTCCCGGAGCGGCTTTGCTTCTACCGCTTCTCAGGCTGTCCAGTTTGCTGCATTCGAGGTCCTTGTCGAGCTTCATTATAAAGAGGTCCGGATGTAGAACCACCCAGGTTTCTACTACTATCCCTCCCTGCACGACAATGGTCATGCCCGTTTCCCTAAAATTGATCCGGAGTCTGATAGTGTTGCTAGCCACCTTTCCTGTTATATCACTGCTAGCAATCGTATGATCCACGAGCTGGCTCGAGAGCTGACTCATGCTCGTACTGCTTTAGCCTCTACTAGATCTGTCACTGCTCCATCCTCTACAGGATTTACTCCTTATATTCTAGCCAGTTCTAGTTCCCCTATTTCACCGTTTACTCCTCCGAGTAGCTCGGGCACCTCGACCGTGAGTCCTCTCAGTGCTCCTGCTGAGTGGGTTTCACTTCTCACTACTCCTGTAACCCCGATGCTTCACCCTGCACCTGCCCCGGAGGGAGAGTGCTCGAGGCAGCGTCATCGTGTTATTTTTAACCAGGAGGTTTCCGTTAATCTCGTCAGTTCAGGATCCGAGTCTGCTTCAGGAGAGGACCTCGCAGCACCAGCAGAGCAGTAGAGTTTCTGAGTATCATCAGTTGTCAGGATGATGTACGGATGTAATCGTATGAGTCATGGTGTTACGTTTCTTGTATGAGAGTAGTTGAACCTAGCATGATGTTTAACTTTCATGTATGAGTCTATGTATAATTATGTTGGAACTCTATTCTTTTCGTCGTTTGTTTTTTTCGTTTTCTCTCAAGATTTGTTGATGGCTTCTCCCCAATTTATTTTTGGATGTTTCTCATCTCGGTTGCGTTGTATTG
>NC_057809.1:198846311-198994306 GCF_018294505.1 Triticum aestivum | reverse complement strand
GGACACTCCCCCAAGTCATACGCTCCACCACCGCCTCCACTGCCAAATCCACCCTCCACCAAGCAAATTCTGCGTATGTTTGAGGAAAGAAGGAATAATGATCTGATTGAAATATTAAGGAGTGTGCAAGCTGTGGTTGGACAAAATGGAAGTCAGAACGGTCATCACTCCAAGCTGTCAGATTTTCAGAGAACCAAGCCTCCCAGTCTCAGTCAGGTTATTGATCCCTTGGATGCAGACGATTGGTTGTGAACCATTGAGAGGAAGCTTGAGATTGCGTGTACTAAAGAAGATGATAAAGTTCCATTTGCAACCCATTATCTTGAAGGCGCTGCTGCCATATGGTGGGAAAACGCAAAAGCCATGTGGCCTGCTGATGAAGAAATCACCTGGGCAAAATTCAAGGATCGATTCCGGAAATATCATATCCCTACTGGAATTATGAAGGTTAAGCAGCGTGAATTCCTCGCGCTCCTTCAAGGAAATCAGTCTGTGGGTGAATATTTA
Organism: Triticum aestivum; assembly: GCF_018294505.1. Taxonomy (NCBI): domain Eukaryota; kingdom Viridiplantae; phylum Streptophyta; class Magnoliopsida; order Poales; family Poaceae; genus Triticum; species Triticum aestivum. The sequence continues at coordinate 198,993,799 of NC_057809.1, read as the reverse complement.
CAAAATTTCAATCATTTGGCCCGTTACTCCCTTTATGACGTGGCCACCGAAGAGAGAAAGATTGACAGATTTCTTGGGGGATTAAACCCGCAACTCCGATGTACGTTCAGTATGTTTGATTTCCCAGATTTTCAAACTCTAGTAAACAAGTCTTTCATTGCTGAAAGGGAGCACAAGATCTTAACAGAGAACAAGCGTGCCAATAACGATCACAAGCGCAAGTTTGAGCCAAGGAAGGAAGGGCAGCCAGTGCAAAAGGCTCATGCCTGGCAGCAGACTCGGGTGGATAACAAGCCCAATTGGCAACAGAATGTTAACAAGACCACCACACAAGTCAAGAATGTTGTGACGAACCCAGTGCGAGAGGAGTATCAGTGCAACAATTCTTGCTTCAGTTGTGGGCAAACCGGACATTATGTCAGACAGTGTCCCACGAATAGTAAGGCAAGTGCCCTAATCAGGCCCTACCCGGCAAAACATCACTGGGCACATTCATCACCTCTCCGCAGATAAAGTCTAAGAGAACCCCAAAGTCATCTTTGGTATGTTTTCTGTTAATAACATACATGCCGTAATTTTATTTGACTCTGGGGCTTCCCACTCTTTTATTTCACGGAGTTTTGTTGCCCAAAACAAATTTCCTTGTTCGCTGTTGGGCAAGAATATGCTGGTACAAACTCGGGATCCTTAATCAGGAGCAATCTGGTCTGCTGTAATCTGGAAATCAATATCAACGAAGCCCGTTTTCCATCTTCCTTGATAATCATTGAGTCTGTAAAGTTGGATGTTATCTTGGGTATGAATTGGTTGACCCAATATCAAGTATGCATAAATTGCATGACCCGAGAAGTCACTTTGACTAGTCAAGAGGGACAAACTACCAAATTCTATGCTCGCAGATGTAGCGACCAGACCTCAAACAGTCTGATCTCTGTGCTCCAGTGTCATCCCTGGATCAGTAATGCTGACACCACACAGTACTCGGAGGATTTATAGCAGAGTAGCAATCACACACTTATTACATCGAGTGTCTCAAAAGAGAACTTAATACAATAAGTATGGCTTAAGGCCATCTAATAACGATAACATCGGAAGGCTTGGAAGATAAGTGAGTCCATCAACTCCAACGGCATCACTGAGTATAGAACCACAACCTAAAACTCCTCAATCGTCGTCTGAAAAGTCTGCAACATTAACGTTGCAGCCCGAAAACGGGTCAGCACATGGAATATGCTGGCAAGGTAACACAAAGAGAGTAACGGAATGCAACAACTATACTATATGCATATTTGGCTGGTGGAAAGCTCTATGGTTACAGTTTTTGTGTAAAGCCAATTTTTCCCTACTTCAAAGGAATAAAATTAATTACTATCATGGTGGTTGTGAAACATTGAGAATGGTTGACAGCATTCTCAATCCCAATTAAGTAACATTAGTAAAACCCATCAAAATTAATTTAGAGTAACATGTTGAGATTCACATGATAATCCAGGTACTAGATACTCAAGAGTTGTCCATAACCGGGGACACGGCTAACCATGATTAGTTTGTTACACTCTGCAGAGGTTTGCGCACTTTTCCCCACAAGACTCGATCGCCTCCGTTTGGTTTCTCGCACTACATGGTGTTTGAGAAGACGGATGACCGAGACATAGTCTTTCAGAAGCGCTAGCACCTTACGATCGGGTAGACCGTACCACCTACAACCCCTACATCTGCTAGTCTACCACTGTAAGAGTTCGCACAACTTAGTCAACTATGCCAGAGCCCATAATGGCTTGTGGCTGCACACGGAAGTTTCTAGTATGAATAATCACATGATCCCTTTGAGCCTGGGTGGCGGTCCAAGAAGACAGGCAAGTCCTGGAAACCCCAGGTGCCTCAATCCACCCAGATGTGTGTTAGGTTGCCACCTTAAATAAACCATTTATTAACAATCTCACATCTGTCATGGATATCACTCACCCAATCCATGTCTACTAGCATAGCACGGCATAATAAGCAAACGTAGAAGTAACTCCCAAAGGTTTGATAATAAACAGGTAATAGGTACTACCTCATCTACTTACCATCCCACATTTTAATTAGATCCTAATCATGCAATGTGTGAGGATTGATCTAATGCAATAAAACTGGGTTGTAGAAAAGGTATGATCAAAGTGTTACTTGCCTTGCTGATGATCCGCGTAACCTAGAGATTCAACGTAACAGGCGGCGTACTCCGGGTATTCTATCACAGACAAACAACAAGCATACAATAAGTACTCATCTAATGCACAGGCTAAACTCAAATAGAAGATCTAACCAGAAAGTTCAACTTAAGAACCCTGGTTGGCAAAAGAATCAAATCGAACGAAGCAAAAGAGATCAAACGGCGAAAGAAAACAACTTCATTCTAGTAATCTGAATCTAGGGCAAATTTTACAGTCACAAAAACTTGTTTAAGTTGATTATTCGGAAAGAGAGTTTCGAGACGAAACTCCAGGCGCTTGAATCGCCTGATTCCGATAAACGAGTGAAAAGTTATACTAAAACGAAAATCGGATCAGAAATCGCGATCAGAAAATAACCGCGGAAAATCCGACGAAAAAGAAAAACGACGAACAGAATTTTTTCTAAAAAAAACAAAAAAAGTACACGGGAAAATGATGCGGCAGCGAACCTCGAAAGGCGCGCTCTCCGGCGACGGCAACGGCGGGCGGCGGCGGCGGCGGCTGGCTAGGGCGGCGGCTAGGGTTTCGGTGGTGGCGGGCTGGCTCTCTCTCGCGGGCCTCGGGCGCTATTTAAAGGCCCCGGGTGGAGGTTTCCTGGCCGGGTACGGCCCGGAGTCGGTTCCGTATTTTTTATAAATCCGCTCGGAAGAAAAATAAAAAGAAATACTAAACAGACTCCAAAAATCACGAAATAAATTTTGCCGGGTTCCTAAAATCAAGCCCGATAAAGTGAACATTTATCTGGGCCCAAACTACAACTTTGAAAAACGCGCATTTTTCCTAAATTCAAATAAAAATACCGAAAAACTCCGAAATAAATCTTATTTGATTTTTTTATTAAATCCTCAATATTTCTATATTTTGGGAAAGTCATTTTATTCCCTCTCTCATATTTTTGTAATAGAAATAATTGATGATAAAATAAATAAAATCAAATGATCCTGTTTACATAATTTGAGAAAACTCAAATATGTAAATAACGAAATCCCCAACTCTCTCCGTGGGTCCTTGAGTTGCTTAGGATTTTCTAGGATCAAAACCAAAAGCAAAATAAAATATGATATGCATGATGACCTAATGTATAACATTCCAAATTGAAAATTTGGGATGTTACAAACCTACCCCCCTTAAGATGAATCTCGCCCTCGAGATTCGGGTTGGCTAGAAAATAGGTGAGGGTGGTCTTTGAGCAAATCTTCCTCTCGCTCCCAGGTGGCTTCATCCTCCGTGTGGTGGCTCCACTGAACTTTGCAAAACTTGATAACCTTGCTACGAGTAACTCGGCTGGCAAACTCGAGAATCTTGACTGGTTTCTCCTCATAGGTCAAATTGTTATCCAACTGAATTGCTTCCAATGGCACTGTGTCTCTCAAAGGTATGTCAGCCATCTCCGCGTGACACTTCTTCAACTGAGAAACGTGGAACACATCATGAACTCCTGTCAATCCTTCTGGCAATTCCAACTTGTAGGCCACTTCTCCCATACGCTCCAAAACTCGATATGGTCCTACAAATCGTGGCGCTAACTTCCCCTTAACTCCAAAGCGCTTAATCCCTCGAAGTGGGGATACTCGAAGATAAGCTCTGTCTCCGACTTCGTAAACTGTCTCCTTGCGTTTAGAATCTGCGTAGCTCTTCTGCCTGGACTGGGCTACCTTGAGCCTATCGCGAATCAACTTCACCTTCTGTTCAGACTCCTTAATCAAATCTGGTCCAAACAACTGGCGGTCTCCAACTTCGTCCCATGACAACGGTGTCCTGCACCTCCTTCCGTACAAAGCTTCGAAAGGGGCCATCTTCAAACTGGTCTGATAGCTATTATTGTAAGAAACTCTGCATATGGCAAATTATCGTCCCAACTAGATCCATAATCTAGCGCACAAGCTCTCAGCATATCCTCCAAAATCTGATTGACTCTCTCAGTCTGTCCATCTGTCTGCGGATGAAAAGCTGTACTAAATTCTAGCCTAGTACCCAAAGTCTCATGCAACTGCTTCCAGAACTTTGAGGTAAACTGGGTTCCTCTATCTGATACGATGCTCCTCGGAACTCCATGCAAACATACGATCCTGGTCATGTATATCTTTGCCAACTTAGCACTGGTGTAAGTGGTCTTTACTGGGATGAAATGAGCTACCTTCGTCAATCGATCAACTACAACCCAAATCGAGTCATAGCCTGAACGAGTCCTTGGTAATCCCGTGATAAAATCCATGCCTAGCTTATCCCACTTCCATTCGGGTATCGGCAATGGTTGCAACAATCCTGCTGGCTTCTGATGCTCTGCCTTTACTCTCTGACATACGTCACAAACTGCTACATACTCCGCAATATCCTTCTTCATTCCGGTCCACCAGAAAATATCCTTCAAATCCAAATACATCTTGGTATTTCCTGGGTGAATCGAATACGGTGAATCATGTGCCTCTTGCAGAATCAACTTCCTGATCTCCGGGTCATTGGGCACATAAACACGGTCTTCAAACCATAGGGTGTCGTGCTCATCCTCACGAAATCCTTTAGCTTTTCCTTGCTCAGTTTCTCCTTTATAGCGCAATCTCTTTGTCAGTTTCTGAGCTTCTCTGATTCTATCCATCAAAGTTGACTGAATTTCCAATGCTGCTACATAGCCTCTCGGAACTATTTCCAAACATAGTTCACGAAGATTTTCTGCTAACTCCTTGGGTATTACTCCCGTCATTAACGTATTGACATGGCTCTTGCGGCTTAATGCGTCAGCTACTACATTAGCTTTTCCGGGATGATAATGCAATTTCATATCATAATCCTTGATGAGCTCCAACCATCTCCTTTGTCTGAGGTTCAACTCCTTCTGCGTGAAAATGTACTTCAAACTCTTGTGATCCGTGTACACCTCACAATGATTTCCGATGAGGAAATGTCTCCATGTCTTCAATGCATGCACTACGGCTGCTAACTCCAAATCATGCGTGGCATAATTCAATTCGTGAGGCTTCAGTTGTCGTGAAGCATACGATACAACTCTCCCTTCCTGCATAAGCACTGCTCCAAGTCCTCGACGTGAAGCGTCACAATACACCTCATAATCCTTGGTTTGATCTGGCAAAATCAACACTGGTGAGGTAACCAAACGTTTCTTCAACTCCTGGAAACTTGCCTCACACTCCTCAGTCCATTTGAACTTAGTATCCTTCTTCAACAACTCCGTCATAGGCTTTCGCAATCTTTGAGAAATTCTCAATAAATCTCCGGTAGTATCCTGCGAGTCCAAGAAAACTCCGGATCTCTCCAACTGTTGTTGGTGCTTCCCACTTGGTCACGGTTTCAACTTTAGCGGGATCTACTGCTATACCTTCTCCAGATATAACGTGTCCGAGGAATCCTACTTCCTTCAACCAAAACTCACATTTGCTGAACTTGGCATATAATTGGTGTTCTCTGAGCTTTCCAAGTACCAAACGCAAATGCTCCTTATGCTCCTCTTCATTCTTCGAATATACCAGGATATCATCAATGAACACTACGACGAACTTATCCAAAAACTCCATAAACACTTTGTTCATCATGTTCATAAAATAGGCAGGCGCGTTAGTCAGTCCAAATGACATAACGGTATACTCATACAGCCCATACCTGGTGGTAAAAGCTGTCTTAGGAATATCCTGTTCTCGAATCTTCAACTGGTGGTATCCTGATCGCAAATCGATCTTGGAAAACACTTTAGCTCCTTGCAATCGATCAAACAGATCATTGATCATTGGTAGTGGGTACTTGTTCTTGATCGTTACTTCGTTCAATCCTCGATAGTCAACAACCATCCTTAACGATCCATCCTTCTTCTCCACTAGAAGTACTGGTGATCCCCAAGGCGAAGAACTTGGGCGAATATATCCCTTATCCAGTAACTCCTTAATCTGCTTCTTAATTTCCACCAAATCTTTTGCTGGCATCCTATATGGTCTCTTTGATATTGGCCCAGTGCCTGGCAAAAGCTCAATCAAAACTCAATGTCTCTATCCGGTGGCATGCCTGGCAACTCTTCGGGAAATACATCAGGAAAATCCTTTACCACTGGTACTTCCTCCTGCACAACTCCTGATAAGGAATTTACTTGTGTCCTCTTTGGCACATGCCGGGATACATACTTGATCCTTCTCCCTTCTGGTGTGGTAAGCAAAATTGACTTACTAGCACACTCAATATTCCCTTCATACTTTGATAACCAATCCATGCCTAATATCACATCCAATCCTTGAGATTCCAATACTATTAGGTCTGAGGGAAAAACATAGTTACCAATCCTTAATGGTAACCGATCACACCATAGACTAGCCACATACTCTGCTCCTGGCGAGGTTACTAACATGGGTGACCTAAGGGCTTGGGTTGGTAGGTTATACTTATCCACAAATCCCCTTGAGATGTATGAATGCGATGCACCAGTATCAAAAAGAACGAGTGCAGTAAATGACTTAACCAAAAACTTACCTATTACTGCATCGGGCTGAGCTTCAACCTCCTCCACGCTAACGTGGTTCACCTGTCCCCTGTTGAAAGGGTTCGGCTTCTTCCCAGAACTTCCATTGCCGTTTTGGCCTTCAGGACATTCATTTGCATAATGTCCTGGCTTCGAACACTTATAGCAAGTGACGTGGCTCAAGTCCTTCTTGGCTGGGGTTGATGGGGTGTTGCGGTTCTGTCCATTGCTTCCTCCATTCCCATTACCATTCTTGGTGCCATTGTGATTGTGCGAGCTACCTACTCCATGGGTATGCTGAAAATGTCCTCCCGGTCTAGGGGTAAAACGAGGCTTCTGCTGAGCTCCTGAATTATACTTTCCTTGTCCATACTTCCTCTTGCGGTTCTCAATTTGCTGCTGCTTCCCTTCAATCATAAGAGCACGATCTACCAACTCCTGGTAGTTGTTGAAGGTGGCTACCATCAACTGCATACTCAACTCATCATTCAGTCCTTCCAGGAATTTCTCCTGCTTAGCTGCATCCGTAGCAACGTCATCTGGGGCATAACGTGCTAGCTTACTAAACTCCTCCACATACTGGCCAACTGTCCGTCCTCCTTGGCGCAAGTTACGAAACTCACGCTTCTTCATGGCCATTGCTCCTGCTGAAACATGGGCAGTACGAAAAGCCTGCTGAAACTGGTCCCATGTGACAGTGTCGACTGGGAAGGTGGCTGTGAAATTCTCCCACCAGGATGCTGCGGGTCCTTCTAACTGATGTGCGGCAAACTTAACCTTCTCCGCATCTGTGCATCCTGCTGTGGTCAACTCCCTAGCTATCTTGCGGAGCCAATCATCTGCTACTATCGGCTCGGTGCTACTGGAAAACACCGGCGGATTCAGCCTAAGAAAACGGGCTAAGTGGTCAACAGGTGGTGGTGGTGGTGGGTTGTTGTTGTTGTTCCCCTGATTCTGATTCTGAACTAGCAACTGCATCAAGGTGTTCTGCTGCTGGATCAACTGGGTGAGCTCCGGCGGAAAGGCAAATCCGGGGTCACGTCTCGGAGGCATCTGAGGGTTTAGAAAAGATGAGATATAAGAATAGAGGGGGTCTAAAGAGAAAACACTACCCATATGCACATGAGGCAAAAGCACACAATTCACTTCAATCAATCAAACAAAGGCATACAAACGATCTAACTATCGCAAAAGTGCTCGAACTACCATATTTACATGGTGGACTACTACTACTGATGAGGTGGTCTACTAGAAATATTCTACGGTTGTAGACTCCATGATATCTGCTCCTGCTTCATCAACATAGTCATCATCACTACTATCTTGTTCCGAGTCGGTGCCGTCGATGATGATGTAGTCTTCCGGGCTAATCTCCTTGGGTTCTTCGTCTTCATCTACTGGTGTCGGGCCTCCCATAAATATTCCAATCTTCTTAATCAGATCGTCATTCTTCTCCACCAATACTTCAATTTCTTCTTCATAATCTTCGCGTGTAGCCTTGAGTTCTTCCTCCAGTTCCTTGATTCTAGTCTTAGCCTTCTTCAGATCTATCATGTCGGCGCACATCTGATTCTCCTGTCGTCGAATGTGCTGGTTTAACTCCTGAATAAAAGCTGCAATTGATCTATCTTTCCTGGTGCTGATCATCTCCCAGTGTTCATCTCGGCGTCCGCAAATCTGGTAGATAGTATCCTTGAGATCCTTGCGGTAGACTTCTCCAATGCGTCCCATGGCGATGTGAGCTGCCATACTCTTTCCTAGACTCCAAGTTGGTGCATCAAAAGAAAACTCTATGGGCTCAGTGACTGGCATGAACGTCCTTCCTAGAACTTGAACTTGAATCATCCAGCGCTCTTCTTCAGGTAAAGTGGCGTTGTAGGTTCCCGTGAAGCTTGGTATTCCTATGTTCAGGTATCTAGTGACTTCCTTCAAGTGGCGTCCAAAGGGTGTATCTTCATCTGGTTGTGTGAACTTGTTCCTTGCATCCGCCATCCTAAAGAGTAGAAAAGATGAGAAGTCAGAAGAGAAGAGAGTGAGTAGTGATCTAGGTCTTTAGCTTAGTGGTCGTGTCCTACAGTCAGCGTGTGCTCTGATACCATCTCTGTAGCGACCAGACCTCAAACAGTCTGATCTCTGTGCTCCGGTGTCATCCCTGGATCAGTAATGCTGACACCACACAGTACTCGGAGGATTTATAGCAGAGTAGCAATCACACACTTATTACATCGAGTGTCTCAAAAGAGAACTTATTACAATAAATATGGCTTAAGGCCATCTAATAACGATAACAGCGGAAGGCTTGGAAGATAAGTGAGTCCATCAACTCCAACGGCATCACTGAGTATAGAACCACGACCTAAAACTCCTTAATCGTCGTCTGAAAAGTCTGCAACATTAACGTTGCAGCCCGAAAACGGGTCAGCACATGGAATATGCTGGCAAGGTAACACATAGAGAGTAATGGAATGCAACAGCTATACTATATGCATATTTGGCTGGTGGAAAGCTCTATGGTTACAGTTTTTGCGTAAAGCCAATTTTTCCCTACTTCAAAGGAATAAATTTAATTACTATCATGGTGGTTGTTAAACATTGAGAATGGTTGACAGCATTCTCAATCCCAATTAAAGTAACATCATTAAAACCCATCAAAATTAATTTAGAGTAACATGTTGAGATTCACATGATAATCCAGGTACTAGATACTCAAGATGTCCATAACCGGGGACACGGCTAACCATGATTAGTTTGTTACACTCTGCAGAGGTTTGCGCACTTTTCCCCACAAGACTCGATCGCCTCCGTTTGGTTTCTCGCACTACATGGTGTTTGAGAAGACGGATGACCGAGACATAGTCTTTCAGAAGCGCTAGCACCTTACGATCGGGTAGACCGTACCACCTACATCCCCTACATCTGCTAGTCTACCACTGTAAGAGTTCGCACAACTTAGTCAACTATGCCAGAGCCCATAATGGCTTGTGGCTGCACACGGAAGTTTCTAGCATGAATAATCTCATGATCCCTTTGAGCCTGGGTGGCGGTCCAAAGAAAACAGGCAAGTCCTGGAAACCCCAGGTGCCTCAATCCACCCAGATGTGTGTTAGGTTGCCACCTTAGATAAACCATTAATTAACAATCTCACATCTGTCATGGATATCACTCACCCAATCCACGTCTACTAGCATAGCATGGCATAATAAGCAAACGTAGAAGTAACTCCCAAAGGTTTGATAATAAACAGGTAATAGGTACTACCTCATCTACTTCCCATCCCACAATTTAATTAGATCCTAATCATGCAATGTGTGAGGATTGATCTAATGCAATAAAACTGGGTTGTAGAAAAGGTATGATCAAAGTGTTACTTGCCTTGCTGATGATCCGCGAAACCTAGAGATTCAAGTAACAGGCGGCGCACTCCGGGTATTCTATCGCAGACAAACAACAAGCATACAATAAGTACTCATCTAATGCACAGGTAAAACTCAAATAGAAGATCTAACCAGAAAGTTCAACTTAAGAACCCTGGTTGGCAAAAGAATCAAATCGAACGAAGCAAAAGAAATCAAACGGCGAAAGAAAACAACTTCGTTCTAGTAATCTGAATCTAGGGCAAATTTTACAGTAACAAAAACTTGTTTAAGTTGATTATTTGGAAAGAGAGTTTCGAGACGAAACTCCAGGCGCTTGAATCGCCTGATTCCGATAAACGAGCGAAAAGTTATACTAAAACAAAAATCGGATCAGAAATCGCGATCAGAAAATAACCGCGGAAAATCCGACGAAAAAGAAAAACGACGAACAGAATATAAAAAAACAAAAAAAACTGCACGGAAAAACGAGGCGGCGGCGAACCTCGAAAGGCGCGCTCTCCGGCGACGGCAACGGCGGGCGGCGGCTAGGGTTTTGGTGGTGGCGGGCTGGCTCTCTCTCGCGGGCCTCGGGCGCTATTTAAAGGCCCCGGGCGGAGGTTTCCTGGCCGGGTACGGCCCGGAGTCGGTTCCGTTTTATTTTTTATATAAATCCGCTTGGAAGAAAAATAAAAAGAAATACTAAACGGACTCCAAAAATCACGAAATAAATTTTTCTGGGTTCCTAAAATCAAGCCCATTAAAGTGAACATTTATCTGGGCCCAAACTACAACTTTGAAAAATGTGCATTTTTCCTAAATTCAAATAAAAATACTGAAAAACTCCGAAATAAATCTTATTTGATTTTTTATTAAATCCTCAATATTTCTATATTTTGGGAAAGTCATTTTATTCCCTCACTTATATTTTTGTAATAGAAATAATTGATGATAAAATAAATAAAATCAAATGATCCTGTTTACATAATTTGAGGAAACTCAAATACGTAAATAACGAAATCCCCAACTCTCTCCGTGGGTCCTTGAGTTGCTTAGGATTTTCTAGGATCAAAACCAAAAGCAAAATAAAATATGATATGCATGATGACCTAATGTATAACATTCCAAATTGAAAATTTGGGATGTTACAAACCTACCCCCCTTAAGATGAATCTCGCCCTCGAGATTCGGGTTGGCTAGAAAATAGGTGAGGGTGGTCTTTGAGCAAATCTTCCTCTCGCTCCCAGGTGGCTTCATCCTCCATGTGGTGGCTCCACTGAACTTTGCAAAACTTGATAACCTTGCTACGAGTAACTCGGCTGGCAAACTCGAGAATCTTGACTGGTTTCTCCTCATAGGTCAAATTGTTATCCAACTGAATTGCTTCCAATGGCACTGTGTCTCTCAAAGGTATGTCAGCCATCTCCGCGTGACACTTCTTCAACTGAGAAACGTGGAACACATCATGAACTCCTGTCAATCCTTCTGGCAATTCCAACTTGTAGGCCACTTCTCCCATACGCTCCAAAACTCGATATGGTCCTACAAATCGTGGCGCTAACTTCCCCTTAACTCCAAACGCTTAATCCCTCGAAGTGGGGATACTCGAAGATAAGCTCTGTCTCCGACTTCGTAAACTGTCTCCTTGCGTTTAGAATCTGCGTAGCTCTTCTGCCTGGACTGGGCTACCTTGAGCCTATCGCGAATCAACTTCACCTTCTGTTCAGACTCGCTAATCAAATCTGGTCCAAACAACTGGCGGTCTCCAACTTCGTCCCATGACAACGGTGTCCTGCACCTCCTTCCGTACAAAGCTTCGAAAGGTGCCATCTTCAAACTGGTCTGATAGCTATTATTGTAAGAAAACTCTGCATATGGCAAATTATCGTCCCAACTAGATCCATAATCTAGCGCACAAGCTCTCAGCATATCCTCCAAAATCTGATTGACTCTCTCAGTCTGTCCATCTGTCTGCGGATGAAAAGCTGTACTAAATTCTAGCCTAGTACCCAAAGTCTCATGCAACTGCTTCCAGAACTTTGAGGTAAACTGGGTTCCTCTATCTGATACGATGCTCCTCGGAACTCCATGCAAACATACGATCCTGGTCATGTATATCTTTGCCAACTTAGCACTGGTGTAAGTGGTCTTTACTGGGATGAAATGAGCTACCTTCGTCAATCGATCAACTACAACCCAAATCGAGTCATAGCCTGAACGAGTCCTTGGTAATCCCGTGATAAAATCCATGCCTAGCTTATCCCACTTCCATTCGGGTATCGGCAATGGTTGCAACAATCCTGCTGGCTTCTGATGCTCTGCCTTTACTCTCTGACATACGTCACAAACTGCTACATACTCCGCAATATCCTTCTTCATTCCGGTCCACCAGAAAATATCCTTCAAATCCAAATACATCTTGGTATTTCCTGGGTGAATCGAATACGGTGAATCATGTGCCTCTTGCAGAATCAACTTCCTGATCTCCGGGTCATTGGGCACGTAAACACGGTCTTCAAACCATAGGGTGTCGTGCTCATCCTCACGAAATCCTTTAGCTTTTCCTTTGCTCAGTTTCTCCTTTATAGCGGCAATCTCTTTGTCAGTTTTCTGAGCTTCTCTGATTCTGTCCATCAAAGTTGACTGAATCTCCAATGCTGCTACATAGCCTCTCGGAACTATTTCCAAACATAGTTCACGAAGATTTTCTGCTAACTCCTTGGGTATTTCTCCCGTCATTAACGTATTGACATGGCTCTTGCGGCTTAATGCATCAGCTACTACATTAGCCTTCCCGGGATGATAATGCAATTTCATATCATAATCCTTGATAAGCTCCAACCATCTCCTTTGTCTGAGATTCAACTCCTTCTGCGTGAAAATGTACTTCAAACTCTTGTGATCCGTGTACACCTCACAATGATTTCCAATGAGGAAATGTCTCCATGTCTTCAATGCATGCACTACGGCTGCTAACTCCAAATCATGCGTAGCATAATTCAATTCGTGGGGCTTCAGTTGTCGTGAAGCATCGAAACAACTCTCCCTTCCTGCATAAGCACTGCTCCAAGTCCTAGACGTGAAGCGTCGCAATACACCTCATAATCCTTGGTTTGATCTGGCAAAATCAACACTGGTGAGGTAACCAAACGTTTCTTCAACTCCTGGAAACTTGCCTCACACTCCTCGGTCCATTTAAACTTAGTATCCTTCTTCAACAACTCCGTCATAGGTTTCGCAATCTTTGAGAAATTCTCAATAAATCTCCGGTAGTATCCTGCGAGTCCAAGAAAACTCCGGATCTCTCCAACTGTTGTTGGTGCTTCCCACTTGGTCACGGTTTCAACTTTAGCGGGATCTACTGCTATACCTTCTCCGGATATAACGTGTCCGAGGAATCCTACTTCCTTCAACCAAAACTCACATTTGCTGAACTTGGCATATAATTGATGTTCTCTGAGCTTTCCAAGTACCAAACGCAAATGCTCCTTATGCTCCTCTTCATTCTTCGAATAAACCAGGATATCATCAATGAACACTACGACGAACTTATCCAAAAACTCCATAAACACTTTGTTCATCATGTTCATAAAATAGGCAGGCGCGTTAGTCAGTCCAAATGACATAACGGTATACTCATACAGCCCATACCTGGTGGTAAAAGCTGTCTTCGGAATATCCTGTTCTCGAATCTTCAACTGGTGGTATCCTGATCACAAATCGATCTTGGAAAACACTTTAGCTCCTTGCAATCGATCAAACAGATCGTTGATCATTAGTAGTGGGTACTTGTTCTTGATCGTTACTTCGTTCAATCCTCGATAATCAACAACCATCCTTAACGATCCATCCTTCTTCTCCACTAGAAGTACTGGTGATCCCCAAGGCGAAGAACTTGGGCGAATATATCCCTTATCCAGTAACTCCTTAATCTGCTTCTTAATTTCCACCAAATCCTTTGCTGGCATCCTATATGGTCTCTTTGATATTGGCCCAGTGCCTGGCAATAGCTCAATCAAAAACTCAATGTCTCTATCCGGTGGCATGCCTGGCAACTCTTCGGGAAATACATCAGGAAAATCCTTTACCACTGGTACTTCCTCCTGCACAACTCCTGTTAGGCAATTTACTTGGGTCCTCTTTGGCACATGCCGGGATACATACTTGATCCTTCTCCTTCTGGTGTGGTAAGCAAAATTGACTTACTAGCACACTCAATATTCCCTTCATACTTTGATAACCAATCCATGCCTAATATCACATCCAATCCTTGAGATTCCAATACTATTAGGTCTGAGGGAAAAACATAGTTACCAATCCTTAATGGTAACCGATCACACCATAGACTTGCCACATACTCTGCTCCTGGCGAGGTTACTAACATGGGTGACCTAAGGGCTTGGGTTGGTAGGTTATACTTATCCACAAATCCCCTTGAGATGTATGAATGCGATGCACCAGTATCAAAAAGAACGAGTGTAGTAAATGACTTAACCAAAAACTTACCTATTACTGCATCGGGCTGAGCTTCAACCTCCTCCACGCTAACGTGGTTCACCTGTCCCCTGTTGAAAGGGTTCGGCTTCTTCCCAGAACTTCCATTGCCATTTTGGCCTTCAGGACATTCATTTGCAAAATGTCCTGGCTTCGAACACTTATAGCAAGTGACGTGGCTCAAATCCTTCTTGGCTGGGGTCGATGGGGTGCTGCGGTTCTGTCCATTGCTTCCTCCATTCCCATTACCATTCTTGGTGCCATTGTGGTTGTGCGAGCTACCTACTCCATGGGTATGCTGAAAATGTCCTCCTGGTCTAGGGGTAAAACGTGGCTTCTGCTGAGCTCCTGAATTATACTTTCCTTGTCCATACTTCCTCTTGCGGTTCTCAATTTGCTGCTGCTTCCCTTCAATCATAAGAGCACGATCTACCAACTCCTGGTAGTTGTTGAAGGTGGCTACCATCAACTGCATACTCAACTCATCATTCAGTCCTTCCAGGAATTTCTCCTGCTTAGCTGCATCCGTAGCAACGTCATCTGGGGCATAACGTGCTAACTTACTAAACTCCTCCACATACTGGCCAACTGTCCGTCCTCCTTGGCGCAAGTTACGAAACTCACGCTTCTTCATGGCCATTGCTCCTGCTGAAACATGGGCAGTACGAAAAGCCTGCTGAAACTGGTCCCATGTGACAGTGTCGACTGGGAAGGTGGCTGTGAAATTCTCCCACCAAGATGCTGCGGGTCCTTCTAACTGATGTGCGGCAAACTTAACCTTCTCCACATCTGTGCATCCTGCTGTGGTCAACTCCCTAGCTATCTTGCGGAGCCAATCATCTGCTACTATCGGCTCGGTGCTACTGGAAAACACCGGCGGATTCAGCCTAAGAAAACGGGCTAAGTGGTCAACAGGTGGTGGTGGTGGTGGGTTGTTGTTGTTCCCCTGATTCTGATTCTGAACTAGCAACTGCATCAAGGTGTTCTGCTGCTGGATCAACAAGGTGAGCTCCGAAGGAAAGGCAAATCCAGGATCACGTCTTGGAGGTATCTGAGGGTTTTAGAAAAGACGTGATATAAGAATAGAGGAGGTCTAAAGAGAAAACACTACCCATATGCACATGAGGCAAAAGCACACAATTCACTTCAATCAAACAAGACATACAATCGATCTAGCTATCGCAAAAGTGCTCGGACTACTATATTTAGATGGTGGACTACTACTACTGATGAAGGTGGTCTACTAGAAATATTCTACGGTTGTAGACTCCATGATATCTTCTCCTGCTTCATCAACATAGTCATCATCACTACTATCTTGTTCCGAGTCGGTGCCGTCGATGATGATGTAGTCTTCCGGGCTAATCTCCTTGGGTTCTTCGTCTTCATCTACTGGTGTCGGGCCTCCCATAAATATTCCAATCTTCCTGATCAGATCGTCATTCTTCTCCACCAATACTTCAATTTCTTCTTCATAATCTTCGCGTGTAGCCTTGAGTTCTTCCTCCAGTTCCTTGATTCTAGTCTTAGCCTTCTTCAGATCTATCATGTCGGCGCACATCTGGTTCTCCTGTCGTCGAATGTGCTGGTTTAACTCCTGAATAAAAGCTGCAATTGATCTATCCTTCCTGGTGCTGATCATCTCCCAGTGTTCATCTCGGCGTCCGCAAATCTGGTAGATAGTATCCTTAAGATCCTTGCGGTAGACTTCTCCAATGCGTCCCATGGCGATGTGAGCTGCCATACTCTTTCCTAGACTCCAAGTTGGTGCATCGAAAGAAAACTCTATGGGCTCAGTGACTGGCATGAACGTCCTTCCTGGAACTTGAACTTGAATCATCCAGCGCTCTTCTTCAGGTAAAGTGGCGTTGTAGGTTCCCGTGAAGCTTGGTATTCCTATGTTCAGGTATCTAGTGACTTCCTTCAAGTGGCGTCCAAAGGGTGTATCTTCATCCGGTTGTGTGAACTTGTTCCTTGCATCCGCCATCCTAAAGAGTAGAAAAGATGAGAAGTCAGAAGAGAAGAGAGTGAGTAGTGATCTAGGTCTTTAGCTTAGTGGTCGTGTCCTACAGTCAGCGTGTGCTCTGATACCATCTCTGTAGCGACCAGACCTCAAACAGTCTGATCTCTGTGCTCCGGTGTCATCCCTGGATCAGTAATGCTGACACCACACAGTACTCGGAGGATTTATAGCAGAGTAGCAATCACACACTTATTACATCGAGTGTCTCAAAAGAGAACTTATTACAATAAATATGGCTTAAGGCCATCTAATAACGATAACAGCGGAAGGCTTGGAAGATAAGTGAGTCCATCAACTCCAACGGCATCACTGAGTATAGAACCACGACCTAAAACTCCTCAATCGTCGTCTGAAAAGTCTGCAACATTAACGTTGCAGCCCGAAAACGGGTCAGCACATGGAATATGCTGGCAAGGTAACACATAGAGAGTAACGGAATGCAACAACTATACTATATGCATATTTGGCTGGTGGAAAGCTCTATGGTTACAGTTTTTGCGTAAAGCCAATTTTCCCTACTTCAAAGGAATAAAATTAATTACTATCATGGTGGTTGTGAAACATTGAGAATGGTTGACAGCATTCTCAATCCCAATTAAGTAACATCATTAAAACCCATCAAAATTAATTTAGAGTAACATGTTGAGATTCACATGATAATCCAGGTACTAGATACTCAAGATTGTCCATAACCGGGGACACGGCTAACCATGATTAGTTTGTTACACTCTGCAGAGGTTTGCGCACTTTTCCCCACAAGACTCGATCGCCTCCGTTTGGTTTCTCGCACTACATGGTGTTTGAGAAGACGGATGACCGAGACATAGTCTTTCAGAAGCGCTAGCACCTTACGATCGGGTAGACCGTACCACCTACAACCCCTACATCTGCTAGTCTACCACTGTAAGAGTTCGCACAACTTAGTCAACTATGCCAGAGCCCATAATGGCTTGTGGCTGCACACGGAAGTTTCTAGTATGAATAATCTCATGATCCCTTTGAGCCTAGGTGGCGGTCCAAGAAAACAGGCAAGTCCTGGAAACCCCAGGTGCCTCAATCCACCCAGATGTGTGTTAGGTTGCCACCTTAGATAAACCATTAATTAACAATCTCACATCTGTCATGGATATCACTCACCCAATCCACGTCTACTAGCATAGCATGGCATAATAAGCAAACGTAGAAGTAACTCCCAAAGGTTTGATAATAAACAGGTAATAGGTACTACCTCATCTACTTCCCATCCCACATTTTAATTAGATCCTAATCATGCAATGTGTGAGGATTATCTAATGCAATAAAACTGGGTTGTAGAAAAGGTATGATCAAAGTATTACTTGCCTTGCTGATGATCCGCGTAACCTAGAGATTCAACGTAACAGGCGGCGCACTCCGGGTATTCTATCACAGAAAAACAACAAGCATACAATAAGTACTCATCTAATGCACAGGTAAAACTCAAATAGAAGATCTAACCAAAAAGTTCAACTTAAGAACCCTGGTTGGCAAAAGAATCAAATCGAACGAAGCAAAAGAGATCAAACGGTGAAAGAAAACAACTTCGTTCTAGTAATCTGAATCTAGGGCAAATTTTACAGTAACAAAAACTTGTTTAAGTTGATTATTCGGAAAGAGAGTTTCGAGATGAAACTCCAGGCGCTTGAATCGCCTGATTCCGATAAATGAGCGAAAAGTTATACTAAAACGAAAATCGGATCAGAAATCACGATCAGAAAATAACCGCGGAAAATCCGACGAAAAAGAAAAACGACGAACAGAATTTAAAAAAACCAAAAAAAACTGCACGGAAAAACGAGGTGGCGGCGAACCTCGAAAGGCGCGCTCTCCGGCGATGGCAACGGCGGGCGGCTGGCTAGGGCAGCGGCTGGCTAGGGCGGCGGCTAGTGTTTCGGTGGTGGCGGGCTGGCTCTCTCTCGCGGGCCTCGGGCGCTATTTAAAGGCCCTGGGCGGAGGTTTCCTGGCCGGGTACGGCCCGGAGTCGGTTCCGTTTTATTTTTTTATATAAATCCGCTCGGAAGAAAAATAAAAAGAAATACTAAACGGACTCCAAAAATCACGAAATAAGTTTTGCCGGGTTCCTAAAATAAAGCCCGATAAAGTGAACATTTATCTGGGCCCAAACTACAACTTTGAAAAATGCGCATTTTCCTAAATTCAAATAAAAATACCGAAAAACTCCGAAATAAATCTTATTTGATTTTTTTATTAAATCCTCAATATTTCTATATTTTGGGAAAGTCATTTCATTCCCTCTCTTATATTTTTGTAATAGAAATAATTGATGATAAAATAAATAAAATCAAATGATCCTGTTTACATAATTGAGGAAACTCAAATACGTAAATAACGAAATCCCCAACTCTCTCCGTGGGTCCTTGAGTTGCTTAGGATTTTCTAGGATCAAAACCAAAAGCAAAATAAAATATGATATGCATGATGACCTAATGTATAACATTCCAAATTGAAAATTTGGGATGTTACAGCAGAAGCATACCCCAGAAAGAAATGGTTTTCACCGCTATGGCTGATGAGTTGGAATTAATTCCTGTGGTCAGTGAGTTTCTTGATGTGTTCCCAGAAGAACTGCCAGGCATGCCACCCGATCGAGAACTTGAGTTTGCAATAGATCTAGTGCCTGGAACTGCAACGTTACACAGGAAGTATTACCGGATGCCCTCATCCAAATTAGTGGAGCTAAAGAAACAGCTTGACGAAATGCTCCAGAAAGGATATGTCCGTCCCAGATCTTCACCATGGGGATCACCTGCTATCTTCGTGGATAAGAAGGATGGCAGCCTCCGCATGTGTGTGGATTACAGTCAGCTGAATGATGTCACCATCAGCTCAGTGGGGCCAAGGTATTCTCCAAGATTGATTTAAGGATAGGGTATCATCAACTCAAGATTAAAAAGGAAGATATTCCTAAGACCGCATTCACTACTCGGTATAGTCTTTATGAATATACAGTTATGTCCTTTGGTGTCACCAATGCCCCTGCCTTATTCATGCATATGATGAACAAGGTATTCATGGACTTCCTCGATAAATTTGTGGTAGTCTTTATCAATGACATACTTATATACTCAAAAAGTGAAGAAGAGCACAAAGAACACCTCGGAGCAGTGCTACAACGACTCCGCGATCATCAGCTATACGCCAAATTCAATAAATGCGAGTTTTGGCTCAAGCAAGTTGGATTTCTCGGACATGTGCTATCCGCCGAAGGTATAGCCATGGACCCAAGCAAAGTAAAGGATGTGCTCGATTGGTTGCCACCCTCAACCGTATCACAGATCCGGAGTTTTCTTGGATTAACCAGATATTACCGTCCTTTCATTGAAGGGTTTTCCAGATATATACCGCAACTTTGATGTGTACTGCGACGCCTCCAGACAAGGACTTGGATGCGTACTAATGCAAGATGGCAAGGTGGTAGCATATGCCTCGCGACAACTATGACCCCACAAGGGAAATTATCCTACTCATGATCTGGAATTGGCCGCGGTGGTTCATGCTCTAAAGATTTGGAGACACTACCTCATCAGGAAGAGGTGCCAAATTTTTACCGACCACAAAAGTCTCTAGTATATATTTACTCAGCCAGATTTAAATCTCCGTTAACGAAGGTGGCTTGAGTTAGTCAAGGATTACGATATTGGAATAAATTACCACCCGGGCAAGGCCAACGTGGTTGCCGATGCACTCAGTCGAAAGCCTGTCAGCCTAAATGTCATACTGAATTCTGTGCCTCCTGAACTTCAAAAGGAGATTGCTCAGCTCAACCTGGTCATAGTTGATGCTAGTCCTGCTAATATTTTGGAAATTGCACCTACACTTGAGGAAGAGATCCGCAAGGCCCAGCCAGCTGACACCGTCCTGCAGAAATGTGCCAAGCGTTTGATAGCAGGACAGACTTCAGATTTTTCTAAGGATCAACTTGGTACCCTCCGATTCCGTGGAAGGACTTGTGTACCCAGTCAAGCGGATTTAAGGAAGAAAATCCTGTCAGAAGCACATGAATCTTCGTATTCTATTCACCCTAGAGGTACTAAAATGTATGAAGACCTTCGACAAGTATTCTGGTGGGATGGAATGAAGAAAGATAGCATATTTTGTGGCCTCTTACGACATATGCAACAAGGTGAAGGCAGAGCATTAGAAGCCAGCCGGACTTCTCCAACCGCTGCCAGTTTTACAATGGAAATGGGATGATATCTGCATGGATTTTGTCACAGGGCTACCTAAGACTCAGCGAGGCAATGATGCAATCTGGGTCATAGTGGACACCTTAACCAAGGTAGCTCACTTTATCCTGATCAAACCACTTATCGAGCAGATCAACTTGCACAACTGTATGTATCCAGGATAGTCAGTTTGCATGGAGTGCCCCGAACAATCACTTCTGACCGGGGGTCACTTTTTACCTCCGCTTTCTGGACATGTCTCCATCAAGCCTTAGGGACAACGCTAAAATATAGTATCGCTTATCATCCTCAAACTGATGGACAGACTGAGCAGGTAAACTAATACTCGAAGATATGCTATGAGCCTGTGCTTTGGCAAAGGATCTAAATGGGAAGACTGCCTGCCGTATGCCGCAGTCTCATACAACAACAGCTTCTAGACCAGTCGAAAGATGTCACCATATGAGGCTCTGTATGGCCGTAAGTTCCGCACCCCTTTGAATTGGTCTCAAATTGGAGATAGTTGTATTTTTGGAACGGATCTCATGATGGATGCTGAGAAGCAAGTCAAGGAAATCCGAGACAGGTTGCAATTGGCCAAATCGCGATGAAAGAGTTATTATGATGCGAAGCACCGACAGGTCAGTTTTGAACCCGGAGAACACGTATACCTCCAAGTCACCCCTATGAAAGGAGTCAAGAGATTCCAGACTCATGGAAAGTTGGCACCCATATTTATTGGTCCTTTTCCAGTCATGTCCAGAATGGGTACTGTTGCATATCAATTGGAACTACCCCCTGAATTGTCGGAAGTACACAATGTGTTTCATGTTTCACAGTTGAGGCGATGCATATCGCCGCCTGAGAAAAAGACTGCTATGACTGAAATAGAATTGGCAAGGGATTTAACATATGAAGAGAGACCAGTCAGAATTTTGGATCACAAGGAACGGGTCACCTGTAGTAAAGCAAGGAAGTTTTACAAAGTTCAGTCGGAGCATCACACAGAGGCAGAATCGACTTGGGAACGAGAAGAATTTCTAAAGGCACAGTATCCAGAATGGTTTTCCCAAGCAACCAAATCTCGAGGACGAGATTCATCCTAAGTGGGGGAGGTTTGTGACAGTCTGGTTTTTGCCCTCTTCTCTTTGACTGATTTTCAGTTGGTTTGGTTTTGAAATTTGGAGTTTTGAATCTTTTCATATGGACTTAAACACTTGGGTACCTCTTGACTTTCACCCAAGTGCCTCATTCCCCTCTCTAACTATCATTTCTTCTCTGGTTCACCTCAAATAGCATTTTTGAATATTTTTCTTAAAGGAAAATATTCATTTCCCTCTCTAAAACCCTAGCTAGCTCAATGTGCTCCAAAGAAACCCCAATTTTTCTTGCCCACAAAAATCTGAGAAAATTCGTAAGTATTCTTTGAACCCTAGGGCACCTTCTTGAGCAAAAATATTTCATCACTTTTTGGAATATTTTTTCTACAGAAAATCTTTTCTGTTCTAGACAGAAATGGGGGTTTCTACAGCAACTACCATTTTACTTGCTCTTTTGTGGCTGATTTTTCTTGTGCGTCATCACCTTAGTAGATGATTGCTAACCTCCAAAGCCTAGCTCCCAACTCCCAGTAGTTTGACCACAGTAAGCTCTCAAAGTTACTGACCAGAAACTTACCAGGGAGTAGAAATCCATTCTACTACGGCTAAGCTCAAACCAAAGCGGGGTAACACCTTAATCTACCACAAACTACACGCCAGCCACGAAGTTTGGGCTTAGGTCGGCCTGAGGTCATAGTTCACGCGGTGACCGCGTTCCTCCAGGTGTGCTAGCATACGGCCGATGCGCTCCGCGTCGCGCTCAAGCCTCTATTGCGCGCGTGCTTGCTTCCCCGACTGCGAAACTTTGCCAAAATTAGCCACGATCATCGTCCCAACCCTTTAAATCCCTCCTGGTGCTAGCCAACGTCGGAGCTCCCCGCAGCGAGCATGGGCGCGGTCCGACCAATGCAATAGTGCGTTCCGCACTGTGCTCGTCACCACCCTCTCGCCCATGTGCTCGACTCCGCTCGCCCACAGTTCCTGCGTGAGCTGCGTCGCCATCCCCCTCGCTCACTGACACTGTTCATCACCGGGCGCCATGCCCAGGTGTCCTCCGGCAGAGCCCGAACCGCCCTTGTTGCTCTGGCTATAAATAGAGCCCTCCCCAGCCTCCTCGAGCCTCATCCACTCCACACACACATGATCACGTAGAAAGCCGTAGCCCGGCCAGGCAGGCCGCAGGCCGCCATCACCAAGCCCGAGCTCGCTGGCGATCCCCTCGGGTCATCTCCGCAGCTCCAGCCCCACCCAGGCTCGGGCTACCCTTCCAGGGCCTCCGCCGTGCCTCGGTGGTGTCGTTCCGCCCGGTTGGAGCCCCTGGTGTCGCCTCTAGTTGCCGTCGTCCTCATCTCCGGTGACCTCTGCTTCCTGTCGCCCCTAGAGAAGTCGTTTCCGACGCCATCCGACCAGCCCTAGCCAACCTACGGGTCTGGGCAGGTGCGCCTTCATCTCCTCTTTCGATCCCTCCCTCTAGTTCGGGACAAGGAGCCCTCCTCGCCTGCGTGTGCTCCGGCGAAGCCGCGCCGTCCTATGTTTCCCTTTCCCCCTCCCTCTCACCTGCTTAGCAGGGCCCGCTAGTCAGCCACTCTGTACGCGCGCGAAGTGGTACAAGTGGTGGCGCCTGTCAGGTTTACGCCTTCGACGTCACCCCCTCTTAGTTCTGTTTATTTAATTCAAATCTAGAGAGCTTCAAACAGCCAAAACTTTTTAACCCAAGTCCAAATGAATTGATTCTTTTTGCATTGTGTTCTTTATGAAGAAATCTAGCAGCTCACCAAAAATGAGATTTTTCTCTGCTGTCTATATTTTCTGGTGAATTTCAGAAGGGTTCTTGATATTTTATTTTGGTGTTTATAATTTGTTTTCAGAGAGTGAAGCTTGTCTTGAGGATCACCAGGAGGTTTGTGAACCTCATCTGCACTAAGGCAAGCCACAACAACATTTTCATGGTGCCATTACAATATTTGTGATTTTTTTTTAACTTAAATTAATGATTTAATCCATGCATTTAAATCACTAGTATATTATTTATAATCTGATCGGTTGCTTGTTTAAGTTGATATGCTTAGTCTACAGAAAGTTAGAAGTTAACTAAGTTGGTGAAGTAACTAGAAGTAATAATTGTTATGAGGAAGTAATATGAGTATGGATATAAGTACTTATTTTCAGTGTCTTCTTGGATGAGAAAAATGATAAATTTGCTAGTAAGGATTCTGTTTAAAGTGAGGATTAATCATAACCAGGGAAGTGTTATGAGTTTTTGATGATTATGCTTAGTGTGGATATAGTTGACCCAGTTATTTCCATTGAGATATGATGTGCATGTTAGTGTTGCATTTCATGGCATATTATGACACTGGTTGCATTCACTTTAAGTTAAGCCTGATAATAACTCAACTTGAAGATTTCATTGACCGGGTCATGGTGCCACTGTATAGAGTTTTTCCCAATGCAACCACATTCGCCTTTATGGGAAGGCCTTTATTCGGTCAGTTGTCATGCCACTGGTTGGTGCCTCCAACGAGGGAAGGTTATGGGCATGCGGTACCCTGGCCCGGTAAGCAGACATAACCTTGTGTGCCCGTTGTTGATGTTATGGTACCTTGTCCCAGTGGGGGACTGTTTATGTTTTGCTACAACGGTGGTCGTTGGTGTCTTTGGTAGACACGTGGCCACCCAGGACTAGCCCAGTGGGGAGTGAGTCAGAGTGGCCGAGAGAGTGTCATGGCAATGGAGGGGTTCCATCAGAATGCCATTGGTCCACCCGAATGGGAGTGCGAGGCCATGGGTTCTGTTGTGTGGGTACAGTGCGCTACCTCTGCAGAGTGTATTATATCTATCGATAGCCGAGTCCACGGTTACGGACATGCTTGAAAGTAGGTCACACCATGGGTCAACATTTAAATAAATTTTGCACACTAAGTTATGAACGTCGCACTGTTGAGAAGATGGTGGTGGGTAAACCATCTGGATGTTGGTTGTGACCGCCGGAAGGATCACTGTCTAAGGCCAAGTGTTGGTCATGGTTGTGATCGCCGGAAGGATCACTGTTTGAGACCAAGTATCGGTCATGGTTGTGATCGCCGGAAGGATTACTGTTTGAGACCAAGTATTGGTCATGGTCGTGATTGCCGGAAAGATCACCATTGGTAAGCAAGTCCGAGGGAAATTTTATCATGAGTTCATGATCACAACATGTATGATATGCTGTTGCATCATTAATTGGTTAAGTATCATGATATTGTTTGTCATTATGCTTATCTTTGTTGTGAGCTTGCAAGTACATTCAATGTACTGACTTGGCGTGTCATGCCAGCTTTCAGGAAAGTCTCATTGGAAAGGAGTGCCGTCTGAGTCTAGAACGTGTCCACATTGGTGTCCCTGTGCTATGGAGTCCCGCTACGATGTTGTTCCGCTGCCACGTAGTTGTTCTGATCGAGGCCCCTTTATGGTCACTAAATAATGTACATATTGTTCAGCTGCACCATGTGTGCCGCTTGGCCTCGCCACCTGTTGTAATATAAACTATGATCCGCTAGCATCAATAAAGCGGCTGTTTTCTGTACCAAGATGTTGTGTGTTGCCAGAAGACATGATCTCTGGGCTGGCAATGCATGGTAAACTGGTTGCTCTGAGCCGGGGTACCACAGGTTCAGTTAGAGCGCAACGTCTCGCTCGGGTTCAGTTAGAGCCCAACGCCTCGCACACACGCGCGTACGTACGAGAGAAACGTGCATCGCTTGGCCCCTGACTACCCACCATAACCGGAACTCCCCGATATTTTCCTCGCCCTCGCTTCTACCATGGTTTTTTCCGTCATGGATGGCCCAAAGAATGTCATGCAGCTGCGTCTCCGGCCCGCCCAACACGAAAAGCCCATTTTGTGTCATGATTTTTTGTCATAGAAGTAGGACCCCACCACATCTATGATGATACCGGGTTTTGTCACAATTATTGTCATAGAAGTGTCATAAGTATGACAGAAAAAATTTCGTTCGGCCCAAAATATCATTGATGTGTCTTTTTTGTAGTGCTTCCTGCTCCTTGAGCCTAGCTATGACTTATGAGTTAGACAAGCCCCCACTACAGCAGCCCTTAGTGTTTAAATCGTTGACAAGCTCTGTTAGAGTGTTAGGTCAAGAACAACAAGTAATCAAAGCAAACAGTTCTGGTATGGCTGGCTGATGCAAACAAGCAATTGAACAGATGTATCAAGAAAAGAAGCAAAGAAGGAGGCTTAAAGACCATCACTTGACTGACCAGATTTAAGGGGCATTTAAACATCATGTGCAACGTACGAACTAACATAAACATTGCATATTCCAGATTCTATAATGGAATGCACATGTATTAGGCTATGCCATGTATGATGATGCCTAAATGTACACTATAGTAGGAGGAGTGATTCATTGTTGCACGCACAATTGAATTGCTGGTTAAGGGCCAGTTCTATTCCGCCTTTTCAGAGCTTATTGTCAAAATAAGCCATAAAAGATGTAAAGAAGTCATTTTTCAGTTATGGGCTTGGGCTTAACTTATTTTGCTTTGGAGGGGGGTGTTTCGGGTACAAGCTCACTAAAAATTCAAGAGAAGGGGAATAGTGAAATGACACTGTTGTCTACCTATATTAAAATCAAAATGCAATTGCCCTGCCCGCTTGCATCTCCTCTCCCGTTTCCCTCTACCTCGATCCCCTGCCTGCAGCGATAGGGTTCCTCCAGCGAGCCGCCGCCACTGGTCCCATCTGGCCTGGTCCTTGACGATGCTCTGTCCAGCTAGGCTACATGGACGGCGGGTAGGGCCAAATCTCCCCGGCTACTCCTCCCTCTGGCGCCGCCCCTCATTTTCATGGTCTCTAGCAGCTGCTCCAATGTGGTCCATCCAACGCACTACTCCGGCGGGCGCCGCACAACTACGGCTGATGCCACACTGCGGCAGAAGGCACCTTATTCCCCCTCCCCTCCTCCCAGGCCGTGGCCTTGAGGTGCTGTTGAAGGATGAGCTCATCCAACAAGGTGAGGATCTCCTCTGATTTTTGCCAAATTTTCATTCTGATCCACTATACGATGAATTGCTATGAGCTGCTTCTACTGCTGCTATATGATGCATTGCTATGAGCTGCTCCTGCTGCTGCTAAATGATGAATTGCTATGAGCTGCTGTTGCTATATGATGAAATGCGATGAGCTGCTGCTATATGATGAGTTGCTATGAGCTGCTTCTGCTGCTGCTATATGATGAATTTGAGTTGCTCCTCCTGCTGCTATATGATGAATTGCTATGACCTGCTGCTGGTATATGACTGGAGCTTATATTCACATGTGCTTATTTTCTGAAGATAACTCATAATAACTGTCCCTAAGAAACTTGGCCAATAGAACTGACATACAAATAGCATGGCATGATGATTGCAATGGAGGAGTGACCTACCATAGCACACCGTATAGGCTCACTGCTGCCTCTCCTTTTTTTGTGATGTTCCACGAAATTGCCACATACATCTTGTACTTTTTCATTGTGTAACCCTATCTGCAAGTTGACATGGTTAATTTCAGACATCTCTACATGATAATACATTGCATATCCCTTGCGCATATTTAAACCACCAATTAACGATTGTGTGTGTAGCATAAACTAGCCATGACTCTGTGTGCTGGACTAGCAGGCACTCTAAGGTAGCCTAATATAGTGCACTGGAATTCCTACATGCCACCTCCGATTGTGTAATGTACTACCTCTATTCCTAAATATATGTCTTTGTAGAGATTCTAGTATGGACCACATACAGATGTATATAGATGCATTTTCGAGTGTACATTCACTCATTTTGCTCCGTATGTAGCATATAGTGGAATGTCTAGAAAGACTTATATTTAGGAATGGAGGTACGAGGTAGTATCATGTATGACCTCTACATATCTAATTTAGCAGCCAGTAGTAGAAATCATTGTCTGCTCAAAGGGATTACTAGTCGAAAATCCTAGCAAAGCACGCTGACAGGCACACAACAATACAAGAGAGAGAGGCGCGCTTACAAGATCATAGCAATGCCTCAGTCCAGGATCTTGGTTGGCCAAGCTATTAGATCCAGAAGAAACATCATCCTTGTAGTTTTTTCCAGCTCCATAACAGGTAATAGTGACATGTTAGTATATTTGAAGTACATCGGGCAGGTGATGCTGGACGGGTTTAAAGGAGAAGTACCTAGGCCATGGTGGGTGCTTGGCATCTTGCCACACGGTGGGAATTAGGTTAGAAACGTCAAGGGCGATGACGTTGCGCTGGCTGTCGGGGTCCGATAAGGAGATCTAGAACCGTCGAGTAGGATGTTTATGGAGTGGCTCTGGTAGGGTGGACTACAGTGTGGACGAAGCAGATCTGTGGCCGTGGATGAGGGCGTCGGTGAAGCTGCTCCGATGGTTGGGTTAAGGATGGTGTCGACGATGCGGATCTGCGACCATGGACGGGGCGTCAGAACCTGCTCCGGTACGTTGGATGAGGGTGCGACGAAGCGGGCATGTGGCCGTGGACTTGTGAGTTGGCAAAGTGGCTCCGGTAGGGTTGAGAATGGTATAGGCGAAGCTACTCCGGTAGGGTTGACGATGGTGTCGGTGAAGCGGCTCCGGTAGGGTTGAGGAAGGTGTCGACAAAGAGGATCAGAGGCCGTCGACGGGGGTGATAGTGGGGCGACTCCGGGGGGTGTGGACTAAGCGTCTCCAGTGGGGAGTACGAATGAGCCGCTGCAGATGCACTGCGGTTGATGAGAGTACCGGCGAAGCAGATCCGGCGCCGTGGACAAGGCCGACACTGAATGGGCTGTGGTACAGTGGTGGATGAGCAGTCTAATTGTTTCTAGTGTAGGCGGGAGGGGTAGATGCGGCCGCAGAAGCAGATCCGACGAGGTGGACGCCGCTGGCAATGAATGGGCTCTGTTACGCTGATGGATGAGCAGTGTAGGGTTTCGAGAGGGGAGGGGAAGAAAGGCCGATGAAGTATGGACGACGTGATGTAAGATGCTCTGGTGTTGTGGAGTTAGTCCTTTTTGCGGGAGGGGGGAGGAAATGGGGGTGCTGTGTGGTGCGGGGAACCGGAAGTTACCAAAGCAGCCCCGACCTATTATGTAGATGAGGGCGGTATTGTTACTGTTGTTCTCTGTGCACCAAGGACAAAAGGGGGATTTCGCATGCTAAAGACTAGGTGGCGGAAATTTTAGAAGGAGGCGAGAGATTTTGCTGCCCGCGGGATCGTTCGTATCCAGTTTCAACTAATTTTGGACCATGCTAGCGGGAAGGTCATGCGAGATTGTGTACACGGAGCACACGTTAGCAGTTAATAACTGGTGTGAACTCCACCCCAGAAAAAAAGACAATAACTCGGGATTATGCGCTGATAACTTGGACGTTCACACGGGCGCGACCAATCGTACGGGTGTAGAGGCGCGTTCACAAAAAAGGGATCAAACACTCAGGCTATGTATTTCTCGTGTAAATAGATAATTTAGTGACATTGGTTATTTACTTTAAACATAATGCATTGACGTGTTAGTGTAGAGGCGCACAAAAAGAAATGGATATTGTAGTCCCACAAAAGAAATGGATATTGCAGTCCGCTACTTAAAAGTGTTACCTCATATGATTACATAGCCTCCATTCCATAAATTGCGTACCTGTTGAATTCATATATGAATATTACATTTATTACTTCATAATAGAACCTTAAATCATCCAAGACTAATGAATTTGAATCCAAGAGTAACAATGGTGCATGTACATGATAGCTACATTGGTGGTTTGAAGAAACATCACTGTAACTTTGGCATGCACAATTGAAAAGGTTTATTTAGATAGAAAAAATGTGACATGTGAGTATCCAATCTTTATAGCGTTGAATCGATATTGTACCTTTGGCCATGATACAAAATAGATATTTATTTATGTTCAAGCGATGCACGTCCACGATCGCTAGATAGTGATACGTGAATGAATTGTGCAATCTCGCTCACACGCATACATATCTCATTTCCCCATGGGCATCGGAATCACACACGCGCACTTGTGTATTTCTCTCCCTCCATCAAGGTTAGAATTCGTATTTCTACCCCGTCCTACAAGTCTCTCACATAGAAACGCACACGCTCTCTCTATCGAACACGCCCACCCCTTTAATTCCGCCCACCCACAGCCACTAATGTCTCAAAGGATAATTATGTCTCTCACACATATGCCTAAGGTTAACTCGAGTTCCGGAACCATATGAATACATACAATGGGATTCCAGCAAAGCACCTTTTGTTTTGAGATCCCTCTCTCTCTCACTCACACACACACGCGCGTAAACATTGTTTATCGCTTCATTTTTTCGGCAATTGCATGGACACCTTTTGTTTATTATCTCACTAGCCCTTTCTAAGACCGCAAAACATAAATGGAGAGCACCCCTGAAGATCAAGGGCTGACTAGAAATTGTAATTCATGGTAAAAGAGATCCAGTCATAGTCATACTCAATGTAAACTAATAATAATACATGCAAATGACAGTGGTGCTCTCCAACTGGTGCTTTTTAATAAGAGGGTGATGACTCAACATAAAAGTAAATGGATAGGCCCTTCGCAGAGGGAAGCAGGGATTTGGAAGGTGCCAGAGCTCGGTTTTGAAATAGAGATGAATAATATTTTGAGCGTTATACTTTCATTGTCAACATAACAACCGAGAGATCTCGATATCTTCCATGCTACACACATTATAGGTGGTTCCCAAGCAGAATGGTAAAGTTTATACTCCCCCACCACCAACAAGCATCAATCCATGGCTTGCCGGAAACAACGGGTGCCTCCAACTAACAACAATCCTAGGGGAGTTTTGTTTGCAATTATTTTGATTTGATTTGAGCATGGGACTGGGCATCCCGGTGACCAGCCATTTTCTCGTGAGTGAGGAGCGGAGTCCACTCCTCTTGAGAATAACCCGCCTAGCATGGAAGATACAGACAGCCCTAGTTGATACATGAGCTATTCGAGCATACAAAATAAAATTTTTATTTGAAGGTTTAGAGTTTGGCACATACAAATTTACTTGGAACGGCGGGTAGATACCGCATATAGGAAGGTATGCTGGACTCATATGGAACAACTTTGGGGCTTATGGAATTGGATGCACAAGCAGTATTCCCGCTTAGTACAAGTGAAGGCTAGAAAGATACTGGGAGTGACCAGCTAGAGAGCGACAACAGTCATGAACATGCATTAAAATTAATCAACACTGAATGCAAGCATGAGTAGGATATAAATCACCATGAACATAAATATCGTGGATGCTATGTTGATTTTGTTTCAACTACATGCGTGAACATGTGCTAAGTCAAGCCGCTCAAATCGTTCAAAGGAGGATACCACCCTATCATACCACATCACAACCATTTTAATAGCATCTTGGCACGCAAGGTGAACCATTATAAACTCCTAGCAAATTAAGCATGGAATGCGCAACTATAATCTCTAATTGTCATTGCAAACATGTTTCATTCATAATAGGCTGAATCCGGAACGATGAACTAATCATATTTACAAAAACAACAGAGGTCGAGTTCATACCAGCTTTTCTTGTCTCAACTAGTTCATCATATATCGTCATTATTACCTTTCACTTGCACAACGAACGGTGTGGGTAATAATAATAGTGCACATGCATTGGACTAAGCTGCAATCTACAAGCGTTCAATTCAAGGGAGAAGACAAGGTAATATGGGCTCTTTGTTAGATCAACAATAATGCATATGAGAGCCACTCAACATTTTCATCATGGTCTTCTCCTCTCGACCCCTAAAGAAAAGAAAAGAAACAAAACTATTAACACGGGAAAGCTCCCAACAAGCAGAAGAAGAACGAGAAATCTTTTTGTGTTTTCTTTTTAATTACTACTACTACAGGCATTGGAAGTAAACTAGCTAAAAGCTACAACTAATTTTTTTGTTTTTTCTTAAGGGTTTTCAAACACACAAGAAGAAAGCTTAAAAAGAAAATAAACTAGCATGGATGATACAATGAAAAAGTATGAGCACCGGTAACTAGAATGAGTGTGTGAACATGAATGTAATGTCGGTGAGAAATACGTACTCCCCCAAGCTTAGGCTTTTGGCCTAAGTTGGTCCATGGCTGGCCTGGTGGAAATCCAAAGCTATAACTGGGGTCGTACTGGGATGCAGCAGCTATTGCCTCACGAGCTGCAGCTTGGAGGCGGGCTGCCTCCGTCCTCCTCTCGTACTCGTTCGCCTCCTCCCTGGTTATAACATATCTCCCTTTTGTCTGAAAATCAAAGAAAGCAGGATCAGGGAGAGTAACTTGGACGGTGCGTCGTCTATCAAAGATTAGTTGGTACTGGAGGAACTGATCGTTCCTCTCAACAAACTGATGACGAACCATAGCATTATAATCTAGATAAGCAGGAGGCAACTCAATCTCATCCCCGCGTATGGGTATATCAATAAAGTTAGCTACACGAGTTGTATAAATTCCACCAAACAAATCTACAGTTAAACTATTAAGATGCAACCTACGCGCAACAATAGCCCCCAAGTTGTAATGTTTATCTCCTAATACAGCACTCTTGAGAACACTAAGATCGGGAACACACATGTGACATGCCTCACCCTTACCGTTAATGCATCTACCCATGAAGAGAGCAAAATAATGTATGGCAGGAAAATGAATGCTCCCTATGGTAGCTTGTGTTATTTCTATAGATTCCCCCACAGTGATACTAGCAAGAAATTCTTTAAATTCAGATTTGTGAGGTTCACTAGCACTACCCCACTGCGGGAGTTTACAAGCAGTATTAAAATCTTCTAAGTCCATGGTACAAGATTTATCATAAAGATCAAATAGGACATTGTGTGAATTGAGCGAGGATGTAAATTTAAACCTTCTCACAAATGAATCAGTTAAATAGAGGTATTGCCGGCACTTATCTGACATGAAGCTCTCAAGATCAGGGTTACGCACATATGCGTCAAATTCTTCCTTGATGCCTGCCTGGACCATGAAATTCTCTGATGGACATTCACAAGGCCGCACTTGAGCCTCCCTTGGTAGTTCATTGTCCGGCTCGCGTATTGCGGGCCTTGGGACTTGCTTCCTTGAGGAACCACCTTGGTACATTTTCCTAAACATACTTCTTCCTCTGAAAAAATTCTGAAATTTTTAGTAACTCAAAAATAAAAGTGAATCAAAGTCAACAAGATTGATAGCAACTACTCCTACAAGTGCCTAGAGGCTATATCGTGCATTAAAACTACTTTTGACCACATAAATTTGACATGCAATCTCAAGAACAGGGTCATCTAAGTAGCAAAAAATTGCAATAAATAAAGCACTAGAACAAAAACTAATTGGACCATTGGAGGAGTCACATACCAAAGAACAATCCCCCAAAGCAGTTTTGTGAATGGAGCTTTGAGCAAGCAGATCGAAAATGGCAGCAAGATGAGCTAGAACTCGGGTTTGAGCTGGTGGATGACTTTTTCTGGAGGAAGACGAAGTGTGTGGGTGCAAGAATAAGTGGAGGGGACCCACGTGGGGTCCACAAGGCAGAGGCATGCCCTCCACCCTCGTGGGCACATGGTGGGTCCCCCTGGTGTGTTCTTAGTGCAAATAATTCTTAAATATTATGGAAAAATCATATTAAATTTTCAGGGCATTTGGAGAACTTTCATTTTCACGGTATTTTTTTATTGCAAGGATAATTTAGAAAACAGACAAAAATAATATTTTTTTTCTTTTATTTAAACTAAATAACAGAAAGTAAAAGGAGGGTAGAGAGAGTTGGGCTTTCTAACTTCATCCATCTCATGCTCATCAAAAGGAATCCACTAACAAGGTTGATCATGTTTTGCTAACAAACTCATTCCGAATCGCATGAAACCGGAGAATTTTCGAATAACACTAGGTTACCTCAACGGGGATATGCATGTCCCCAACAATAAGAATATCTATTTGTTCTTAACAGTAGGAAGAGGAAATTCAAAACCTCCTATAATAATTGTTGAAAATTTTCCAATAGAATTGATACTGTGGACTTGAGGTTGTTTCCTCGGAAAGTGTACCGTATGCTCATTACCATTAACATGGAAAGTGACATTGCCTTTGTTGCAATCAATAACAGCCCCTGCAGTATTCAAAAAGGGTCTACCAAGGATAATCTACATACTATCGTCCTCGAGAATATCGAGAATAACAAAGTCCGTTAAAATAGTAACGTTTGCAACCACAACAGGCACATCCTCACAAATACCGACAGGTATAGCAGTTGACTTATCAGCCATTTGCAAAGATATTACAGTAGGTGTCAACTTATTCAAATCAAGTCTATGATATAAAGAGAGAGGCATAACACTAACACCGGCTCCAAGATCACATAAAGCAGTTTTAACATAGTTTCTTTTAATGGAGCATGGTATAGTTGGTACTCCTGAATCTCCTAGTTTCTTAGGTATTCCACCCTTAAAAGTGTAATTAGCAAGGATGCTGGAAATTTCAGCTTCTGGTATCTTTATTTTATTAGTAATAATATCTTTCATGTACTTAGCATAAGGATTCATCTTAATCATATCAGTCAACCGCATACGCAAAAAGATAGGTCTAATCATTTCAGCAAAGCGCTCAAAATCCTCATCATCCTTTTTCTTGGATGGTTTAGGAGAAAAAGGCATGGGTTTCTGAACCCATGGTTCTCTTTCTTTACCGTGCTTCCTAGCAACAAAGTCTCTCTTATCATAACGTTGATTCATTGATTGTGGGTTATCAAGATCAACAACAGGTTCAATCTCTATGGTATTATCACTTCTAGGTTAAGCATCAACACGAGCATCATCATTAACATTATCACTAGGTTCGTGTTCATTACCAGATTGTGTTTCAGCATCAGAAATAGAAATATCATTGGGATTCTCAGGTGTGTCTACAACAGGTTCACTAGGTGCATCAATATTAGTTCTCTTAGAATCTTGCTCAGTTCTCTTAGGATGGCCCTCATGATACAAAGGTTCCTGAGTCATTTTACCCCCTCTAGTCATAACTCTAACAACATTATCATTTTTCTTATTATTTAATTCATTGAGAAAATCATTCTGAGCCTTAAGTACTTGTTCTACTTGAGTGGTAACCATAGAAGCATGTTTACTAATAAGTTTAAGTTCACCTTTAACTCCAGACATATAATCACTCAAGTGTTCAATCATACAAGCATTAAGTTTCAATTGTGTACCAACATAAGCATTGAAGTCTTCTTGTTTAACCATAAAGTCATCAAACTCATCCAAGCATTGGCTAGCGAACTTAGTGGGTGCGATTTCACATTTACCAAATCTATAGAGAGAATTTACCTTTACTACATGTGTCGGGTTATCAAGACCATATATCTCTTCAATAGGTGGTAAATTATTAACATCTTCAGCTTTAATACCTTTTTCTTTCATAGATTTCTTTGCCTCATGCATATCTTCAGGACTGAGAAATAGAATACCCCTTTTCTTCAGAGTTGGCTTAGGAGTTGGTTCAGGAAGTGTCCAATTATTTTCATTACTCAACATATTATTCAATAGCAATCCAGCTTGATCAATAGTTCTTTCCCTGAAAACACAACCAGCACAACTATCCAGGTGGTCTCTGGAAGTATCGGTTAGTCCATTATAAAAGATATCATGTATTTCATTTTTCTTGAGAGGATGATCAGGCAAAGCATTAAGTAATCGGAGAAGCCTCCCCCAAGCTTGTGGGAGACTGTCTTCTTCAATTTGCACAAAATTATATATTTCCCTTAAAGTAGCTTGTTTCTTATGAGCGGAGAAATATTTAGCAGAGAAGTAATAAATCATAACCTTGGGACTACGCACACAACAGGGATCAAGAGAACTAAACCATGTTTTAGCATCACCCTTTAATGAGAACAAAAATAACTTAAGGATAAAGTAATAGCGAGTTTTCTCATCATGAGTAAACAGGGTGGCTATATCATTTAATTTAGTAAGATGTGCCACAACAGTTTCAGATTCATAGCCATAAAAAGGATCAGATTCAACCAAAATAATTAAATCAGGATCGGCAGAGAAATCCTAATCCTTAACAGAAATAAAGATAGGTGAAGTAGCAAAAGCAGGGTTGTCGGGGTTATACCCCGCGGCGTAAACCGGCCGGAAGTATAACCCGGCCGGACTTGGCGTTTCATTGGTAACTCGCCAGATGATTGGTGAGTTACATGTCTGGCGGTTCACTGGTATGACGGTTCATGAGCCTGAAGACTCATTGGTAAACCGACGCGTATTTTAGATGGATGACAAGGCCCAAGGCCCAGAAGGCTGGCTCATGTTATGGTGGTCCAGTTTATGAGGAAAGGCGTGAGAAACATGTATCTTACAAGGAGTTAAGACCTGGACTTGTATCCGGTTTGTATTAGAAGATAGACTAGTCCTAATCCTAATAGGACTCCACATGTAACCCGCCCCTTCAACATATATAAGGAGGGGCAGGGCTCCCCAAAGAGGGACAGAAAATAATGGCTAAGGCTAGACACAACTAGAGGAGAGTCGGTTTATGCGGCGACTCCCTTATGAGCGTAATGAGACCAAGCCAGAAACAACATGTAGGGCTATTCTGGATGATGTTTCGCGGGGTCCGGAGCTGTCTAAATCCTTGTCTTGTGTTGCGTTTCTCGATTCCACTCAACCCCTCTCAAGCTACTACAAAGATGCGTTGGCCTCATGACTAAGTCCTCACACTAGGACATCTGCAGTGACAATTCCACGATAGTTGGCGCCCACCATGGGGCCTGCGCATAGTGGTGTTGAGTTCTTGGAGTACGCTATCCCAGGGACCGAGAAGTTCCGTCCGGCTTATTGAAGAAGTTTCGGCCGATTCATCGGAGTGTTCCAGCTGGCTCACCGAAAAAGTTCCGTCAGGCTCATCGAAAGGTTCCGCTGGGTCGTCGGAAGGTTCTAGCCAGATTATTGAAAAGTTCCGAGCACTTCGACAAAAGGTTCCGTCTGAACCACCAAAAATGTTCAGATCGCCTCGACGAGAAGTTCTGTCCGAATCGCCAAAGGGTTCCAGCGGAATCGCCGAAAGGTTCCGTCCGATTCGATAAAGAGTTCTGACCTAGATTAGGAAAAAGGTTCCGACCGGATTATCAAGAGGTCCCGGTTCAAAAGTTCCGGATTATCAAAAGTTCCGGACGGGTTATCAAGAGGTTCCGGTTCAAAAGTTTCGGATTATCAAAAGTTCCCGCCGGATTATTAAGAAGTTCCGGTTCCAGAAATTCCAGCTCAAAAAGTTCCGGCCGGGTTATGTGGAGACCTCAGGCACTAGAAGACACAAAACCAATCAACTCTTCTGTCAAAAACAAAAGCAGTACTATGCATTTTCCGGTGACAACATCTAGCAAAAAATACCAGGTGTTATTTTTTCTATGTGTTTTATCATTACATGTTAATTCATCCGACAGCAATTACTCTGGTCTGTAATGTTTTTACGCAGGGTAACTATTAAAAAAGGGGTGGGGGTATACCACAGATGCATGTTCGGCTGTGCCGCACGACTTCACAGCCAGCCGTGTCAAGGTCCGGTTTTCATCAATGCGCCGGCCGACTCGCCCGTTCGCGCCACATTACAGCGCCACAAACGACTCGCCCACCCGCCCTCGCGACCGGTTCACGCGTCCGCATCGGCTTACAATGAGGAGGACAATTTGTTCGTCTGCACCGGCTTATAAACGCCGCAGCCGATTCATCTGTCTACTCCCGTGGCCGATTTACCCGTGAGGGATTTCAGTTTCACCTAGTGGTCATCAACTTCATGGCGGATTACTTTTCGGCCTAAACACATCAGGTGATGTCCATCTAAAATATATTTTATTAGTACATATTATTTTTTGTCAAAGATCAGTTTATCTTTGCCTTGGTCTGCAATATTATTTATGCAGGACAATTATTCACTACAAAAGCTATGGTTGTGTCATGGATGTATAACTCGCGCCACCATTATAATGCACTAGTATCTTACCATGCCATCAAGATCAATGAATATATGTGCAAGCCGCCATTCTGCAGACCGGTTTACATCAATATGATGTGGCTAACTGGCCCATCCACACCGGTTTACAATGCCGCGGCCGATTCATCTGTCCGAGTTGCCTCTGATGTTGCGGTCGTCTTTGCTGTCCGTCTCTCGCGGCTTGGCCTACATCAACATACCGGGCCGCACCTGTCTGGATGAGCTGTTTATTGAGTATGAGCAAGTCACTGCTCGGGTAGCCCGGTTTTGTTTCAAATTTCAGGTAAATTATCATCAACCACCGTTTGCACTAGATGGCTCAATGAGCAGGCGCACAAGTCGCCGCCACTTTAGTTTGGTTAACTTCAAATAGCCAGTTGGAAGGAACCATTGGCCGAGTTGCTGACATGGCTCATACGGAATCAGTTATAACCCGCCACAATCACCTCAACCTTCTGTGAATTCACATCGTGCTATCAAAACCAATGATATACACCTTATGTCGATTTATATCACGGTCAAATATGGAGAATCTCAAGCCAACTCCTCAAGTCACCTTGAGACACGGGGGCTACGATGACATGACTCAACAAATCTTGCCAGTTTCAGCAAATTCAAGAACCCCAGGACGATGGAGGGAAAGATAACCAGGTCTCGGAGGCTACTGTTATATTGATGAAAATTTAAAGACCGTCAGAAAATTTCCGGCTTAGAAAGTATATAACATCCCGGCTCAATGAAGAAGTTTTGGGTCATCAGAAAGGATTCCGGTTTACAATCTGGTTCAAGGGAAATCTGTTCTCCCACAAAGCTCTGAAGCTCTCAAATCTGGTTTAAAAATGTCCGGTTCAAAAAGGAATTAACTTGTCGCAAGTTCAAGTTTAAAGGCCGTAAGAAATTTTTGGCTGAAAATGCAGATTCCGGTTTAAAATCCGGTTCAAGGGAAAGATGTCTCCACATAGCGTTGAAACTGTCAATATCCGGTTCAAACTCCCGGTTCAAGAAGAATTTATCTCTGACAAAAAGTTAGAGGTTGCTTAAGAGGACCTGTTGCCATGACGCGCGGTTCAAACATGGGTTATCCTGCCTTATTGGCTTATCATATTATTGATCACATGGGGGCTTCTGTTTATAAAGCAGAGTTCTGATTACATATTGATCCGGCTATCAAGCCAATATTGTCATAAGAGCACATCTCTGGTAACTTCGGTAATCCGGCTATCAAGCCAATATTATCATAAGGGGTCGAAGAGAGTCTGTTGCACAGCACAACTCAAACATGGGTATCCCTTGAGCACAACTCATAATATCACTTGGGGGCTATGTTCGAACCATAGTCACACCTCTTGATCGGTGTAAGGCCACCAGGCGAATCACTTGGGGGCTTGGTCGTATTCAAACCATAGCTACACCTCTTGATCGGCGTAAGGCCACCAGGGAAGTTACTTGGGGGCTCCTTGCTTATCAAAGAACAACGAGCTTGCACCCTTGTAATAGACTATGAAGCCAGGCTTGGAAGCCAGGTGTATTCACCTAAAA
The DNA here is from genome assembly GCF_018294505.1 of Triticum aestivum. NCBI lineage: Eukaryota > Viridiplantae > Streptophyta > Magnoliopsida > Poales > Poaceae > Triticum > Triticum aestivum. The sequence goes on along the minus strand of NC_057809.1, from coordinate 198,954,377 downwards.
CCCTGGGTTATCCTGCCTCTTTAAGTAAGCCACTCCGTCTAGGTATACCTGGTATGACCCATCGAACATTTGACAAGTCAATCTCATAGACCCTGAACTTGTCAAAGTTAAAACGATGATTGGTTAAAGATTGAGGTCCATCTTAAAAGGCTTTGAAAAATGATTTAACTCAGCGGCCTGGTAGCCCATGAAAGCTTTGCATATTTTTCTTGTATATGTTGCAAATGTTTTAACCTCTTTTGATAAGGGATTTATGAATATTTTCTGATAAACCGGTGTATATTACAACCCGACATGGCTTTCAATGCTCAGTTGACAGTACATGATCAGTTTTAAACCAGCATTAATTTGATCCGACCTGGTTTTGACTAACAAGACGCCAGTGTTATAAGGAAAATCCGGTGTTTATTATATCCTGGTACGGTTTATTATCATAATCCGGCAAATTAAGGAAGGAGTTCTCAAATACTCAAGATTGGGGTTACCACCCTCACTACAAGAATTGGTTAAACCAACGAGGTGATTCAATGTCACAGGTATCATCTATGTCATATTTGATTATCTTCAATTACAACTTTGGTTATAAACCCTGGCTATTTATATGGGCATTATGACCCGCCCTGCGGTAAACTACCAAGGATTCTTGTGATCTACTTGTGTGCAAGATAAGAATGCATTCGGGTGGCTACCCACCCTGGCTTTCGATGTTAAGTCGCCAGGGCATATGTTATTTACACTTTGTGCAGGATTTGGAGAATTATGACATATAAATTCAAGCTCATCATCCAAATTGATGCTTCAAAAGGGTTATCCATTTTGGATTTTCTCAAAAGCTATCAGCCGCCGGGTTATAAAAATTCCGGCTTACAATGAATGTGCATTAAGTCGCCATCTGCCAAGAGCCGCCGAGTATTTAAACTCCGGATTTACTTATCAACTGGTAAGATATTCATATCTTTCATAGCCAAAATTGGCTGGATTTTCATGATGATATTCTATGATTGTGGTTTTTAAACCGGATTATATTATTCAAATCTTCAAATAGCCAAACGTGGCTGGATTTTTTTGGTTATCAATAACCAGTACTATGATTGAGGTTTTCAAAGTCGCTTTAAGCACAATGGCTATTATATTATAAATAGATATAATTTATTTTACAATTGAAGGAATAGTCTCGTGTCGCTGCAGGCTTATGACCCGGCACTTGGGGGCTACATTATTCAAGTTGAGATTACATTAAATATACAAGTCTCATGTTGCTGCAAGCATGCACCATGACACTTGGGGGCTAATGTGAAGTCATTATTTGCTCACCTTATTGAAGACCCGACTCATCACATTGTAATGAGCCGGCCCTTGGGGGCTACCAATTGCTCCTATCAATGATTCAAGGTACACAAGTCTTAATCCATTATTCAAGGGTCCACTGCTCAGTTCGTAAAACACAAAGCTCTTAACCTTGTGGACGTGGGTTCAAGCCCCATGGTGGAGTTACATCATATGATGTTATTTTCAATGAAGCATGATTATATTTATAAAGTCCCTGCTCATTATTGCATAACTACCAAGCCCTTGGGGGCTACACTAGTTGAAGTTTTGTGAGCATCAGGCAATTACAAGTCCCAGGTTGTTGCAAGCATGACAACCCGGCACTTGGGGGCTACATAATATGGAGTATTCAGTTTTTATGAAGTGACTGGGATGAAGAACATGATTTCATCTTAAGTGGCAGTATTTATATTGAAGCAAGTCTTAAGCCATCACTTTGTTCTGCTCAAGACTTGGGGGCTACAGTTAATATGGATATAAGGGAGAAAAATCTTCAAATTCTCAATTTTGAATAAACCAGATTGACCCGGTGTCTGCAACAATCATAATCCGGTGTCATCAATAATCATGAACCGACATTGGCAACAATCAAGAACCGGCGTTGGCAACAATCATGACCCAGAATTATCAGTTTTTATAACCCGCCGATTTGGGAAATTATAGCTTGGCAAGTGCTACATTTTCTAGCCGGCTGAATATCAGTTGAATATTTGAAGACCAATTCTAGCGACCAGACCTCAAACAGCCTGATCTCTATGCTCTGGTGTCATCACTGGATCAGTAATGTTGACACCACACAGTACTCGGAGGATTTATAGCAGAGTAGCAATCACACACTTATTACATCGAGTGTCTCAAAAGAGAACTTATTACAATAAATGTGGCTTAAGGCCATCTAATAATGATAATAGCAGAAGGCTTGGAAGATAAGTGAGTCCATCAACTCCAACGGCATCACTGAGTATAGAACCACGACCTAAAAACTCCTTAATCCTCATCTGAAAAGTCTGCAACATTAACGTTGCAGCCCGAAAACGGGTCAGCACATGGAATATGCTGGCAAGGTAACACATAGAGAGTAATGGAATGAAACAGCTATACTATATGCATATTTGGCTGGTGGAAAGCTCTATGGTTACAGTTTTGCGTAAAGCCAATTTTTCCCTACTCCAAAGGAATAAATTTAATTACTATCATGGTGGTTGTTAAACATTGAGAATGGTTGACAGCATTCTCAATCCCAATTAAGCATCATCATTAAACATAACCCAACAAAATTAATTTAGAGTAACATGTTGAGATTCACATGAAAATCCAAGTACTAGATACTCAAGATGTCCATAACCAGGGACACGGCTAACCATGATTAGTTTATTACACTCTGCAGAGGTTGGCGCACTTTTCCTCACAAGACTCGATCGCCTCCGTTTGGTTTCTCGCACTACATGGTGTTTGAGAAGACGGATGACCGAGACATAGTCTTTCAGAAGCGCTAGCACCTTCCGATTGGGTAGACCGTACCACCTACATCCCCTACATCTGCTAGTCTACCACTGTAAGAGTTCGCACAACTTAGTCAACTATGCTAGAGCCCATAATAGCTTGTGGCTGCACATGGAAGTTTCTAGTATGAATAGTCTCATGATCCCTTTGAGCCTGGGTGGCGGTCCCAAAGAAAACAGGCAAGTCCTGGAATACCCAGGTGCCTCAATCCACCCAGATGTGTGTTTAAGATGCCACCTTAGATAAACCATTAATTAACAATCTCACATCTGTCATGGATTTCACTCACCCAACCCACGTCTACTAGCATAGCATGGCATAATAAGCAAACGTAGAAGTAACTCCCAAAGGTTTGATAATAAACAGGTAATAGGTACTACCTCATCTACTTCCCATCCCACAATTTAATTAGACCCTAATCATGCAATGTGTGAGGTTTGATCTAATGCAATAAAACTGGGTAGTAGAAAAGGTATGATCAAAGTGTTACTTGCCTTGCTGATGATCCGGGAAACCTAGCGATTCGAAGTAACAGGCGGCGCACTCCGGATACTCTATCGCAAACAAACAAACAAACAAGCATACCATAAGTACTCATCTAATGCACAGGTAAAACTCAATTAAGAGATCTAACCAAAAGTTTCAAGTTAAGAACTCCGGTTGGCAAAAAAATCGAATCGAACAAAGCAACGAAGGTCAAACGGCGAAAGAAAACAACTTCGTTCTAGTAATCTGGATCTAGGGCAAATTTTACAGTAGCAAAATCTTGTTTAAGTTGGTTAAACGGATAGAGGGTTTTGAGACGAAACTCTAGGCGCTTGAATCGCCTGATTCCGATAAACGAGCGAAAAGTTATACTAAAACAAAAATCGGATCAGGAATCGCGATCAGAAAAATCGCGCATTTAATCCGAGAAAAAGAAAAACGACGAACGGATTAACGGACGAACGTTCGTTATCCAGATCTAAATGATGAACGTGTTCGTTTAAACGAACAAATAAGCGAACGCTCGCTATTTAACCTAAACCGGAAAAAAACCGATCTAATAAAAAAACGAAAAAAAACCGGAAAAAACTGACGGAAAAACCAATCGGTTTTCTAAAAAAACGGGCGGCATGGATTACGAGGCGTCGGCAAACCTCGGCGAGCATGCGGGCGGGGCGGCGGCTCCGGTGGGCGGCACGGCGGGGCGGCGGCGGGCGGCGAGCGGCGCGGCGGGGCGGCAGCGGCGCGCAGGCGGCGGCGGCGCGGGTGCGGGGCTGGGGCGGGGCGCAGGGCTAGGGTCCCCCCCGGGTGGGCCGGCTTATAAAGCCCCTACGGGCCGGGAGTCCTAGTCGGACACGGCCCGTAGGTCGGTTCCCTTTTTTTAAATAATTACGCTCGGAAGAAAAATAAAAAGAAATACTAAACGGACTCCAAAAATCCCGAAATAAATTTTCCCGGGCTTCTAAAATCAAGCCCGACAAAGTGAACATTTATTTGGGCCCTAAATGCAATTTTGAAAAACTCATTTTTTCCTAAATTCAAACAAAACACCGAAAAAACTCCGGAATAAAATCTTATTTGATTTTATTATTAAATCCTCAATATTTCTTTATTTTGGGAAAGTCATTTTATTCCCTCTCTCATATTTTTTGTAATAGAAATAATTGATGATAAAATAAATAAAATCAAATGATCGTATTCTCAAAATTTGAGAAAACTCAAATATGAAAATAACGAAATCCCCAACTCTCTTCGTTGGTCATTGAGTTGCGTAGAATTTCTAGGATCAACCAAAATGCAAAATAAAATATGATATGCATTGATGATCTAATGTATAACATTCCAAATTGAAAATTTGGGATGTTACAAACCTACCCCCCTTAAGATGAATCTCGCCCTCGAGATTCTGGTTGGCTAGAAAATAGGTGAGGGTGGTCTTTGAACAAATCTTCCTCTCGCTCCCAGGTGGCTTCATCCTCTGAGTGGTGGCTCCACTAAACTTTGCAAAACTTGATAACCTTGCTGCGAGTAACTCGGTTGGCAAACTCGAGAATCTTGACTGGCTTCTCCTCATAGGTCAAATCGTTATCCAACTGTATAGTTTCCAAAGGCACTGTATCTCTCAATGGTATGTCAGCCATCTTCGCGTGACACTTCTTCAGCTGAGAAACGTGGAACACATCATGAACTCCTGACAATCCTTCGGGCAATTCCAACTTGTAGGCCACTTCCCCCATACGTTCCAAAACTCGATATGGTCCTACAAATCGTGGTGCTAACTTCCCTTTAACTCCAAAACGCTTTGTTCCCCAAAGTGGAGATACTCGAAGATAAGCTCTATCTCCAACTTTGTAAACTGTCTCCTTGCGTTTAGAATCTGCATAACTTTTCTATCTAGACTGGGCTACCTTGAGCCTATCACGAATCAACTTCACCTTCTGTTCAGACTCTTTAATCAAGTCAGGACCAAACAACTGACGGTCTCCAACTTTGTCCCATGACAACGGTGTCCTGCACCTCCTTTCGTACAAGGCTTCGAAAGGGGCCATCTTTAAACTGGTTTGGTAACTGTTGTTGTAAGATAACTCTGCATATGGCAAATTATCGTCCCAACTAGATCCGTAATCTAGCGCACAAGCTCTCAGCATATCCTCCAAAATCTGATTGACTCTCTCAGTCTGTCCATCTGTCTGTGGATGAAAAGCTGTACTGAATTCTAGCCTGGTACCCAAAGTTTCGTGCAACTGCTTCCAGAACTTTGAGGTAAACTGGGTTCCTCTATCTGATACGATACTCCTTGGAACTCCATGCAGACATACGATCCTGGTCATGTATATCTTTGCCAACTTAGCACTGGTGTAAGTGGTCTTTACTGGGATGAAATGAGCTACTTTCGTCAATCGATCAACTACAACCCAAATTGAGTCATAGCCTGAACGAGTCCTGGGCAATCCCGTGATAAAATCCATGCCTAGCTTATCCCACTTCCATTCGGGTATCGGCAATGGTTGTAACAATCCTGCTGGCTTCTGATGCTCTGCCTTTACTCTCTGACATACATCACAAACGGCTACATACTCCGCTATATCCTTCTTCATTCTGGTCCACCAGAAAATATCCTTCAAATCCAAATACATCTTGGTATTTCCTGGGTGAATTGAATATGGTGAATCGTGTGCCTCTTGCAAAATCAACTTCCTGATCTCCGGGTCATTGGGCACGTAAACACGGTCTTCAAACCATAGGGTGTCGTGCTCATCCTCACGAAATCCTTTAGCTTTTCCTTTGCTCAGTTTCTCCTTTATAGCGGCAATCTCTTTGTCAGTTTGCTGAGCTTCTCTGATTCTATCCATCAAAGTTGACTGAATCTCCAATGCTGCTACATAGCCTCTCGAAACTATTTCCAAACATAGTTCACGAAGATTTTCTGCTAACTCCTTGGGTATTTCTCCCGTCATTAACATATTGACATGGCTCTTACGGCTTAATGCGTCAGCTACTACATTAGCCTTTCCGGGATGATAATGCAATTTCATATCATAATCTTTGATGAGCTCCAACCATCTCCTTTGTCTGAGATTCAACTCCTTCTGTGTGAAAATGTACTTCAAACTCTTATGATTCGTGTACACCTCACAATGGTTTCCAATGAGGAAATGTCTCCATGTTTTCAAAGCATGCACTACGGCTGCTAAGTCCAAATCATGCTTAGCATAATTCAACTCATGGGGCTCCAGTTGTCTTCAGGCATATGAAACAACTCTCCCTTCCTGCATAAGCACTGCTCCAAGTCCTCGACGTGAAGCGTCGCAGTACACCTCATAATCTTTGGTCTGGTCTGGCAAAATCAACACTGGTGAGGTAACCAAACGTTTCTTCAACTCCTGGAAACTAGCCTCACACTCCTCTGTCCATATGAACTTGGTATCCTTCTTTAATAACTCTGTCATAGGCTTCGCAATCTTTGAGAAATTCTCAATAAATCTCCGGTAGTATCCTGCGAGTCTAAGAAAACTCCGGATCTCTCGAACTGTTGTTGGGGCTTCCCACTTGGTCACGGTTTCAACTTTAGCGGGATCTACTGCTATACCTTCTCTAGATATAACGTGTCCGAGGAATCCTACTTCCTTCAACCAAAACTCACATTTGCTGAACTTGGCATATAATTGATGTTCTCTGAGCTTTCCAAGTACCAAACGCAAATGCTCCTTATGCTCCTCTTCATTCTTCGAATAAACCAGGATATCATCAATGAACACTACGACAAACTTATCCAAAAACTCCATAAACACTTTGTTCATCATGTTCATAAAATAGGCAGGTGCGTTAGTCAGACCAAATGACATGACGGTATACTCATATAGCCCATACCTGGTGGTAAAAGCTGTCTTCGGAATATCCTGTTCTCGAATCTTCAACTGGTGGTATCCTGATCGCAGATTGATCTTCGAAAATACCTTAGCTCCTTGCAATCGATCAAACAGATCGTTGATCATTGGTAGCGGGTACTTGTTCTTGATCGTTACTTCATTCAATCCTCGATAATCAACAACCATCCTTAACGATCCATCCTTCTTCTCCACTAGAAGTACTGGCGATCCCCAAGGTGAAGAACTTGGGCGAATATATCCCTTATCCAGTAACTCCTTAATCTGCTTCTTAATTTCCACCAAATCCTTTGCTGGCATCCTATATGGTCTCTTTGATATTGGCCCAGTGCCTGGCAATAGCTCAATCAAGAACTCAATATCTCTATCCGGTGGCATGCCTGGCAACTCTTCTGGAAATACATCAGGGAAATCCCTTACCACTGGTACTTCCTCCTGCACAACTCCTGTTAGGCAATTTACTTGGGTCCTCTTTGGCACATGCCGGGATACATACTTGATCCTTCTCCCTTCTGGGGTGGTAAGCAAAATTGACTTACTAGCACATTCAATATTCCCTTCATACTTTGATAACCAATCCATGCCTAATATCACATCCAATCCTTGAGATTCCAATACTATTAGGTCTGAGGGAAAAACATAGTTACCAATCCTTAATGGTAACCGATCACACCATAGACTAGCCACATACTCTGCTCCGGGCGAGGTTACTAACATGGGTGACCTAAGGGCTTGGGTTGGTAGGTTATACTTATCCACAAATCCCCTTGAGATGTATGAATGCGATGCACCAGTATCAAAAAGAACGAGTGCAGTAAATGACTTAACCAAAAACTTACCTATTACTGCATCGGGCTGAGCTTCAACCTCCTCCACGCTAACGTGGTTCACCTGTCCCCTGTTGAAAGGGTTCGGCTTCTTCCCAGAACTTCCATTGCCATTTTGGCCTTCAGGACATTCATTGGCATAATGTCCGGTCTTCGAACACTTATAGCAAGTGACTTGGCTCAAGTCCTTCTTGGCTGGGGTTGAGGGGTTGGTGCGGTTCTGGCCGTTGCTTCCTCCATTGCCATTACCATTTTTGGTGCCATTGTGATTGTGCGAGCTACCTCCTCCATGGGTATGCTGAAAATGTCCTCCCGGTCTAGGGGTAAAACGTGGCTTCTGCTGAGCTCCTGAATTGTACTTTCCTTGTCCATACTTCCTCTTGCGATTCTCAATTTGCTGCTGCTTCCCTTCAATCATAAGAGCACGATCTACCAACTCCTGGTAGTTGTTGAAGGTGGCTACCATCAACTGCATGCTCAACTCATCATTCAGTCCTTCCAGAAACTTCTCTTGCTTAGCTGCATCCGTAGTGACGTCATCTGGGGAATAACGTGCTAACTTACTAAATTCCTCCACATACTGGCCAACTGTCCATCCTCCTTGGAGCAAGTTGTGAAACTCACGCTTCTTCATGGCCATAACTCCTGCTGAAACATGGGCAGTACGGAAAGCCTGCTGAAACTGGTCCCATGTGACAGTGTCGACTGGGAAGGTGGTTGTGAAATTCTCCCACCATGATGCTGCGGGTCCTTCTAACTGATGTGCGGCAAACTTCACCTTCTCCGCATCTGTGCATCCTGCTGTGGTCAACTCCCTAGCTGTCTTGCGGAGCCAATCATCTGCTACTATCGGCTCGGTGCTACTGGAAAACACCGGCGGATTCAGCCTAAGGAAACGGGCTAAGTGGTCAACAGGTGGTGGTGGTGGTGGTGGGTTGTTGTTGTTGTTCCCCTGATTCTGATTCTGGACTAGCAACTGCATCAATGTGTTCTGCTGCTGGATCAACTGGGTGAGCTCCGGTGGGAAAGCAAACCCGGGGTCACGTCTCGGAGGCATCTGTGGGTTTAGAAAAGATGAGATATAAGAATAGAGAGGGTCTAAAGAGAAAACACTACCCATATGCACATGAGGCAAAAGCAAACAATTCACTTCAATCAATCAAACAAAGGAATACAATCAAGCTATCTATTGCAAAAGTGCTCGGACTACTATATTTACATGGTGAACTACTACTACTGATGAGGTGGTCTACTAGAAATATTCTTCAGTCGTTGACTCCATGATATCTGCTCCAGCTTCATCAACATAGTCATCATCGCTACTGTCTGGTTCCGAGTCAGTACCGTCGATGATGATGTAGCCTTCCGGGCTAATCTCCTTGGGTTCTTCGTCTTCATCTACTGGTGTCGGGCCTCCCATAAATATTCCAATCTTCTTGATCAGGTCGTCATTCTTCTCCACCAATACTTCAATTTCCTCTTCATAATCTTCATCTGTAGCCTTGAGTTCTTCCTCCAGTTCCTTGATTCTAGTCTTAGCCTTCTTCAGATCTATCATGTTGGCACACATCTGGTTCTCCTGGCGTCGAATGTGCTGGTTTAATTCTTGGATAAAAGTTGCGATTGATCTATCCTTCCTGGTGCTGATCATCTCCCAGTGCTCATCTCGGCACCCACAAATCTGGTAGATAGTATCCTTGAGATCCTTGCGGTAGACTTCTCCAATGCGTCCCATGGCGATGTGAGCTGCCATGCTCTTTCCTAGACTCCAAGTTGGTGCATCAAATGAAAACACTATGGGCTCAGTGACTGGCATGAACGTCCTTCCTGGAACTTGAACTTGAATCATCTAGCGCTCTTCTTCAGGTAAAGTGGCGTTGTAGGTTCCTGTGAAGCTTGGTACTCCTATGTTCAGGTATCTAGTGACTTCCTTCAAGTGTCGTCCAAAGGGTGTATCTTCATCCGGTTGTGTGAACTTGTTCCTTGCATCCGCCATCCTAAAGAGTAGAAAAGATGAGAAGTCAGAAGAGAAGAGAGTGAATAGTGATCTAGGGCTTTTAGCTTAGTGGACGTGTCCTACAGTCAGCGTGTGCTCTGATACCATCTCTGTAGCGACCAGACCTCAAACGGCCTGATCTCTATGCTCCGGTGTCATCCCTGGATCAGTAATGCTGACACCACACAGTACTCGGAGGATTTATAGCAGAGTAGCAATCACACACTTATTACATCGAGTGTCTCAAAAGAGAACTTATTACAATAAATATGGCTTAAGGCCATCTAATAACGATAACAGCGGAAGGCTTGGAAGATAAGTGAGTCCATCAACTCCAACGGCATCACTGAGTATAGAACCACGACCTAAAAACTCCTTAATCCTCGTCTGAAAAGTCTGCAACATTAACGTTGCAGCCCGAAAACGGGTCAGCACATGGAATATGCTGGCAAGGTAACACATAGAGAGTAATGGAATGAAACAGCTATACTATATGCATATTTGGCTGGTGGAAAGCTCTATGGTTACAGTTTTGCGTAAAGCCAATTTTTCCCTACTCCAAAGGAATAAATTTAATTACTATCATGGTGGTTGTTAAACATTGAGAATGGTTGACAGCATTCTCAATCCCAATTAAGCATCATCATTAAACATAACCCAACAAAATTAATTTAGAGTAACATGTTGAGATTCACATGAAAATCCAGGTACTAGATACTCAAGATGTCCATAACCGGGGACACGGCTAACCATGATTAGTTTATTACACTCTGCAGAGGTTTGCGCACTTTTCCCCACAAGACTCGATCGCCTCCGTTTGTTTTCTCGCACTACATGGTGTTTGAGAAGACGGATGACCGAGACATAGTCTTTCAGAAGCGCTAGCACCTTACGATCGGGTAGACCGTACCACCTACATCCCCTACATCTGCTAGTCTACCACTGTAAGAGTTCGCACAACTTAGTCAACTATGCTAGAGCCCATAATAGCTTGTGGCTGCACACGGAAGTTTCTAGTATGAATAGTCTCATGATCCCTTTGAGCCTGGGTGGCGGTCCAAAAGAAAACAGGCAAGTCCTGGAATACCCAGGTGCCTCAATCCACCCAGATGTGTGTTTAAGTTGCCACCTTAGATAAACCATTAATTAACAATCTCACATCTGTCATGGATTTCACTCACCCAATCCACGTCTACTAGCATAGCATGGCATAATAAGCAAACGTAGAAGTAACTCCCAAAGGTTTGATAATAAACAGGTAATAGGTACTACCTCATCTACTTCCCATCCCACAATTTAATTAGACCCTAATCATGCAATGTGTGAGGTTTGATCTAATGCAATAAAACTGGGTAGTAGAAAAGGTATGATCAAAGTGTTACTTGCCTTGCTGATGATCGGGGAAACCTAGCGATTCAAAGTAACAGGCGGCGCACTCCGGATACTCTATCGCAAACAAACAAACAAGTATACCATAAGTACTCATCTAATGCACAGGTAAAACTCAATTAAGAGATCTAACCAGAAGGTTCAACTTAAGAACTCCGGTTGGCAAAAAAATCGAATCAAACAAAGCAACGAAAGTCAAACGGCGAAAGAAAGCAAGTTCTTTCTAGTAATCTGGATCTAGGGCAAATTTTACAGTAGAAAAATCTTGTTTAAGTTGGTTAAACGGATAGAGGGTTTCAAGACGAAACTCTAGGCGCTTGGATCGCGTGATTCCGATAAACAAGCGAAGAGTTATACTAAAACGAAAATCGGATCAGGAATCGCGATCAGAAAAACCGCGGATTTAATCCGAGAAAAAGAAAAACATGAATGGATTAATGAACGAACGTTCGTTATCCAGATCTAAACGATGAACGTGTTCGTTTAAACGAACAAACGAGCGAACGCTCGCTATTTAACCTAAACCGGAAAAAAACGATCTAATAAAAAAATGAAAACTAAAAAAAAACCGAAAAAAACCGATCGGTTTTCTAAAAAAATGGGCGGCACGGATTACGAGGCGGCGGCAAACCTCGGCAAGTGTGCGGGCGAGGCGGCGGCTCCGGCGGGCGGCGCGGCGACGGCGGGCGCCAAGCGGCGCGGCGGGGCGGCGGCGGCGCGCAGGCGGCAGCGGCGGCGCGGGTGCGGGGCTGGGGCGAGGCGCAGGGCTAGGGTTCCCCCCCGGGTGGGCCGGCTTATAAAGCCCCTACGGGCCGGGAGTCCTAGTCGGACACGGCCCGTAGGTCGGTTCCCTTTTTTTTTAAATAATTACGCTCGAAAGAAAAATAAAAAGAAATACTAAACGGACTCCAAAAATCCCGAAATAAATTTTCCCGGGCTTCTAAAATCAAGACCGACAAAGTGAACATTTATTTGGGCCCTAAATGCAATTTTGAAAAACTCAATTTTTTCCTAAATTCAAATAAAACACCGAAAAAACTCGGGAATAAAATATTATTTGATTTTATTATTAAATCCTCAATATTTCTTTATTTTGGGAAAGTCATTTTATTCCCTCTCTCATATTTCTTTTGTAATAGAAATAATTGATGATAAAATAATTAAAATCAAATGATCCTATTCTCAAAATTTGAGAAAACTCAAATATGAAAATAACAAAATCCCCAACTCTCTCCGTTGGTCATTGAGTTGCGTAGAATTTCTAGGATCAACCAAAATGCAAAATAAAATATGATATGCATTGATGATCTAATGTATAACATTCCAAATTGAAAATTTGGGATGTTACACCAATATTTTTGTCAAGTCAGAGCATTGAAGGCTGACCCAAATGGATTCTTTATTTACAATATTTATTTTACAAGCAAATTGATTATGAAGCTGGTTTATTGACTCGGATTTTCTAGAAGGAGGAAATGACAAGGACTTAACGATGATCAGGTGCCGGTTTACAAGAATTCTTAACCCGGAGCACAACCTGTCAAATTTGTTCTTGTATTTATTTTGCAGCATAAGTTTACCATGGATAAATCCAAGCTAAACTTGGGGGCTAATGCCGGGGTTATACCCCGCGGTGTAAACCGGCCGGAAGTATAGCCCGACCACACTTGGCGTTTCATTGGTAACTCGCCAGAGGATTGGCGAGTTACGTGTCTGGCGGTTCACTGGTATGACGGTTCACGAGCCTGAAGACTCATTGGTAACCCGACGCGTGTTTCAGATGGATGACAAGGCCCAAGGCCCAGAAGGCTACCTCATGTTATGATGGGCCGGTTTATGAGGAAAGGCATGAGGAACATTTATCTTACAAGGAGTTAAGACCTGGACTTGTATTCGTTTTGTGTTAGAAGATAGACTAGTCCTAATCCTAATAGGACTCCACATGTAACCCGCCCCTTCAACATATATAAGGAGGGGCAGGGCTCCCCAAAGACGGACGGAAAATAATGGCTAAGGCTAGACACAACTAGAGGAGAGCCGGTTTATGCGGCGACTCCCTTATGAGCGTAATGAGACCTAGCCACAAACAACATGTAGGGCTATTCCGGATGATGTTTCCCGGGGCCCGAAGCTGTCTAAATCCTTGTCTTGTGTTGTGTCTCTCGATTCCTCTCAACCCCTCTCAAGCTACTACAAAGATGCGTTGGCCTCACGACTAAGTCCTCACACTAGGACATCTGCCGTTACAATTCCACGACAAGGGTGATATTTCATTCTAGCATTCAAGGATTTTTCTTTAAGCTTAGCTAATAATTTCTTAAGATCAGATCTATGATTGCAAGCTAAGAAGTCTCTAGCAGTTTCTTCATCCATAACATAACCCTCAGGAACAACAGGCAATTCATATGCAGGGGGAGAATCTTCATCATCACTTTCATCAATATTATTAGATTCAATAATTTCATTCTCTCTAGCCCTAGCAAGTTGTTCATCAAGAAATTCACCTAGTGGCATAGTATTATCAAGCATAGAAGTAGTTTCATCATAAGTATCATGCAAAGCAGAAGTGGCATCATCAATAAACATGCGACATGCAAAGTCCTATCATTTTTCTTTTTCTTCCTCTTAGAATAACTAGGTGCATCAATATTAGTTTTCTTAGAATCTTGCTCAGTTCTCTTAGGATGGCCCTCATAATACAAAGGTTCCCGAGTCATTTTACCCCCTCCTGTCATAACTCTAACAACATTATCATTTTTCTTATTATTTAATTCATTGAGCAAATCATTCCGAGCCTTAAGTACTTGTTGTACTTGAGTGGTAACCATAGAAGCATGTTTACAAATAAGTTTAAGTTCACCTTTAACTCCAGACATATAATCACTCAAGTGTTCAATCATATAAGCATTACGTTTCAATTGTGTACCAACATAAGCATTGAAGTCTTCTTGTTTAACCATAAAGTCATCAAACTCATCAAAGCATTGGCTAGCGAACTTAGTGGGAGCGATTTCACATTTATCAAATCTATAGAGATAAATTACCTTTACTACATGTGTCGGGTTATCAAGACCATGTATCTCTTCAATAGGTGGTAAATTCTTAACATCTTCAGCTTTAATACCTTTTTATTTCATAGATTTCTTTGCCTCTTACATATCTTCAGGACTGAGAAATAGAATACCCCTTTTCTTCGGAGTTGGCTTAGGAGTTGGTTCAGGAAGTGTCCAATTATTTTCATTACTCAACATATTATTCAGTAGCAATCCAGCTTGATCAATACTTCTTTCCCTTAAAACACAACCAGCATAACTATCCAGGTGGTCTCTGGAAGCATCGGTTAGTCCATTATAAAAGATATCATGTATTTCATTTTTCTTGAGAGGATGATCAGGCAAAGCATTAAGTAATCAGAGAAGCCTGCCCCAAGCTTGTGGGAGACTCTCTTCTTCAATTTGCACACAATTATATATTTCCCTTAAAGTAGCTTGTTTCTTATGAGCGGGGAAATATTTAGCAGAGAAGTAATAAATCATATCCTTGGGACTACGCACACAACCAGGATCAAGAGAACTAAACCATGTTTTAACATCACCCTTTAATGAGAACGGAAATAACTTAAGGATAAAGTAATAGCGAGTTTTCTCATCATGAGTAAACAGGGTGGCTATATCATTTAATTTAGTAAGATGTGCCACAACAGTTTCAGATTCATAGCCATAAAAAGGATCAGATTCAACCAAAGTAATTAAATCAGGATCGACAGAGAAATCCTAATCCTTAACAGAAATAAAGATAGGTGAAGTAGCAAAAGCAGGGTTGTCCGGGTTATACCCCGCGGCGTAAACCGGCTGGAAGTATAACCCGGTCGGACTTGGCGTTTCATTGGTAACTCGCCAGATGATTGGCGTGTTACGTGTCTGGCGGTTCACTGGTATGACGGTTCACGAGCCTGAAGACTCATTGGTAACCCGACGCGTGTTTCAGATGGATGACAAGGCCCAAGGCCCAGAAGGCTGGCTCATGTTATGGTGGGCCGGTTTACGAGGAAAGGCATGAGAAACATTTATCTTACAAGGAGTTAAGACCTGGACTTGTATCCGATTTGTATTAGAAGCTAGACTAGTCCTAATCCTAATAGGACTCCACATTTAACCCGCCCCTCCAACATATATAAGGAGGGGCAGGGCTCCCCAAAGAGGGACAGAAAATAATGGCTAAGGCTAGACACAACTAGAGGAGAGCCGGTTTATGCGGAGACTCCCTTATGAGCGTAATGAGACCTAGCCAGAAACAACATGTAGGGCTATTCCGGATGATGTTTCCCGGGGCCCGAAGCTGTCTAAATCCTTGTCTTGTGTTGCGTCTCTCGATTCCGCTCAACCCCTCTCAAGCTACTACAAAGATGCGTTGGCCTCACGACTAAGTCCTCACACTAGGACATCTGCTGTGACAATTCCACGACAAGGGTCATATTTCATTCTAGCATTCAAGGATTTTTCTTTAAGCTTAGCTAATAATTTCTTAAGATCAGATCTATGATTGCAAGCTAAGAAGTCTCTAGCAGTTTCTTCATCCATAACATAACCCTCAGGAACAACTGGCAATTCATATGCATGGGGAGAATCTTCATCATCACTTTCATCAATATTATCAGTTTCAATAATTTCATTCTCTCTAGCCCTAGCAAGTTGTTCATCAAGAAATTTACCTAGTGGCATAGTATTATCAAGCATAGAAGTAGTTTCATCATAAGTATCATGCAAAGCAGAAGTGGCATCATCAATAACATGCGACATATCAGAATGAATAGAAGGAGTAGGTGTCACAAGTTACTCAAAACAGAAGGTGAATCAAGTGCAGAGCCAGATAGCAGTTCCTTACCTCCCCTCGTAGCTGAGGGAACAATCTTGGTTCTTTTATCTTTCAAGTTCTTCATAGTGATCAGCAGATATAAATCCCAAGTGACTCAAAGAAAAGAGCTATTCTCCCCAGTAACAGCACCAGAAAATAGTCTTGATAACCCACAAGTATAGGGGATCGCAACAGTTTTTGAGGGTAGAGTATTCAACCCAAATTTATTGATTCGACACAAGTGGAGCCAAATAATATTCTCAAGTATTAGCAGCTGAGTTTTCAATTCAACCACACCTGGAAACCTAATATCTGCAGCAAAGTATTTAGTAGCAAAGTAATATGATAGTAGTGGTAACGGTGGCAAAAGTAACGGTAACAGTTTTGGTTTTATAGTGATTGTAACATTAGCAACGGAAAAGTAAATAAGCGAAGAACAATATGTGAAAAGCTCGTAGGCAATGGATTAGTGACGGATAATTATGTCGGAAGTGATTCCTCGTGCAATAGTTATAACATAGGGTGACACATAACTAGCTCCAGCTCATCAATGTAATGTAGGCATGTATTCCGAATATAGTCATACATGCTTATGGAAAAGAACTTGCATGACATCTTTTGTCCTACCCTCCCGTGGCAGCGGGGTCCTATTGTAAACTAAGGGATATTAAGGCCTCCTTTTGATAGAGTACCAGACCAAAGCATTAACACTTAGTGAATACATGAACTCCTCAAACTACGGTCAACACCGGTAGGTATCCCGATTATAGTCACTTCGGGGTTAACGGATCATAACACATAATAGGTGACTATGGACTTGCAAGATAGGATCAAGAACTCACATATATTCATGAAAACATAATAGGTTCAGATCTAAAATCATGGCACTCGGGCCCTAGTGACAAGCATTAAGCATAGCAAAGTCATAGCAACATCAATCTCAGAACATAATGGATACTAGGGTTAAAATCCTAACAAAACTAACTCGATTACATGATAAATCTCATCCAACCCATCACCGTCCAGCAAGCTTACGATGGAATTACTCACGCACGGCAGTGAGCATCATGAAATTGGTGATGGAGGAAGGTTGATGATGATGATGGCGGCGGATTCCCCTCTCCGGAGCCCCGAACGGACTCTAGATCAGCCCTCCCGAGAGAGATTAGGGCTTGGCGGCGGCTCCATATTGCAAAACGTGATGAATCCTTCTCTCTAATTTTTTTCTCCCCGAACGTGAATATATGGAGTTGGAGTTGAGGTCAGTGGAGCACCAGGGGGCCCACGAGGCAGGGGGCGTACCCAGGAGGGTAGGTGCGCCCCCCACCCTCGTGGATAGGGCATGAGCCCCCTGGCGTTTATTCTTTCGCCAGTATTTTTATATATTCCAAAAATATTCTCCGTTGATTTTCAGGTCATTCCAAGAACTTTTATTTCTGCACAAAAATAGCGCCATGGCAATTCTGCTAAAAACAGTGGCAGTCCGGGTTAGTTCCATTCAGATCATGCAAATTAGAGTCCAAAACAAGGGCAAAAGTGTTTGGAAAAGTAGATACGTTGGAGACGTATCATAGAGTCTTGAGCTTTAGAGCTTGAGCCAATCTTTTGTCCTTCACATTCCGAGGGGTCCACATTTCTAATCCATGCCATGCCAATTATTGAGCTTTCCTGAAATATTTATCTTGAAATAGTATTAGCTCAATGAGCTATATGTTGTTAGGAATTACCAAAACCACCCAGGGATAGTTGCACTTTCATAACACTTGTGTGATAAATGACACGTGGCACCGGATACAGTATTCGGGTTGTGTGTGTGCTCCACTTTAGTCTTCCCGCTCTCCAGTGAATGCCTCCCGCGCTCCACATGGGTGAATTGTAAAATCCATGCCTATTCCCTCACCGGTTTCCCACCACCAGCTAACGGCTTGTTGAATATAACCCAGGCGGCAACGCACCGCCGCGACACTCTGTGAAGATCTAGTCCTCACCCATCTACCATTAGTTATTCCAAGCATGCCAGGAAATGACCAAAGCTTCGACGTCGACGCCTACTTGAGTTTCATCTTCGACGAGGAGAATGAGCCGGAGGAGGTCGGGGAGCAAGAGCTTCATCGGCCGGTGCAGGCACCATGGCCCATCGGCAGCGATATCGGCGTCATAGTCCTTGGGACCACAATTGACATATTGCAGAGGAGGTGTGATGAGCAGTTTGCCATCCACCGTGCAAAAGATCTAGAGCTGCTCGACGGCATGATCGATGACCCACCCGAAGAACCGCCATCACCAGTGCTCATCGAGAGCCTGATGCCCCACAAGGAATGGGCAGAGGACCTCTGCGATTCAGTCAAGAGAAAGGCAGCCTGCGGCTTCATCATTGCACGCGGCGGCCGTGTCAACCTCGATCCCGATGATGTGGTGGCCAGGCTCGAGCGCATCCTTGGCAGAGGTGACGTCCCCGACGAAGTAGAACATCGCCAACGTGATATCTTGAGGATGCAGGTGATCGACGGAATTTTCTACCAGGACAGAGACATGGAAATGGAGCGGTTCTGTGGAGTTGTCATGCACGCGATTACACGCTGTCAAGATCTTCTGGAAGAGGCCCAGCAGCCCCAAGAGCCTCCCATCAGTGCCAGCAGCTCCGTAGGCGGAGGCGGGTTGGGACACTCGGAGTGAACGGCCGCAAGGGTGCTATGCTGATCATGGAGTCCAAGAAGACCATCGTTGGAAGGCCGCCAGCTCAGCCATTTAGCTTATATTTTATTAGAATTGTATGCATATGTAGGTCATGAGTGTTATGGGCCTTGCCACATTTGGCATTTTAAATTATCATGAATATGTAAGACAATTATTAAGAATTATTAACCATTGCCGATGTAACTTTGCCTCAACGGCGAGCAGAGCACGCGGGGGGGGGGGGGGGGGCACCAGAGCGGAGCACGCTGCGGCCGCCTCAATAGCGAGCAACCACGTGGTCAACCTTCTGCCATCAATAAATTTTGACCTTGTTTCTCATCACATTGCTGATTACAACACAATAAGTCTCTGTTCACACCTATCAAACTAATATGTATTCACACTTAGCACCGGGCTATAAAAACTACCCACTTGAAAATTACTCCATAGTTCCTCTCCTCATCACCCACAAAACTGTTTTTTCTGTCAAGTTGTTCCGCCATGACCGGTAGGAGGAGTTTAGGGTGGACATATAACCAGGCAGCAAAGACCAAGGCCACAGAAGCACTAGAGAGGTCCCGCCACGAAGCCGCAGCCGCAGCAGAGATGTCCCGACGCGTCGCGGAGCCCTCGAACGAGCTCTCACGGGCATGCGAGGGCTCTCACAAGCGCATTCGCGGCGTCGGGCATCGTGACGATCCGGCGTTCCTGAAGTCCTTCATCGGTGACGGTGACATTCTCGCTGGCGTCACTATGCAGCAGGAGCTGGTCGACGGCTTGATGAAGCCGCTCAAGATTAGTGATGCCTCGGTTGACAAGGCGACTGGCCTCATCGAGCAACTCATGGATGACAATGCGAAGCTCCTCAAGTTGGTCGCCGATAAGGAGGAGGAGGCCGCCGGCTGGAAGATGCTGCATGAGCAGAGCAGTGCCTCGGAGATGATGCTGAAAGCGGTCATCGAGGAACTGATGGGTGGCTTGAGGAAGCTCCGGATCGAGCATGAGTAGGAGGTGGAGGAATTTGTGGCTGCTTTCAAGCAAAATCATGAGAAATTCAAGAAGGAGCTAGAGGATTTCGCCGCCCGGCGATCCATCGACGAGTAGAGATAGTAGTGACCCAAATCGTTGTCTGCCATTTCCTTCTTCTCTTGCCCCCGTGTCTTCCAGGCTTTGCCGCATGTGGCATTTTAAATTATCCGGAATATGTAAGACAATTACTATCTGCACCATTGTAAATTTGTCGTCGTATTATCCGTTGCCATTTTATTTGTGGTCGTATTATCTGTTGCCCTATGTGGCAATTTAAATTAGGGCGGAATACAAGTTGAAAATACGAACAAAGCAAATGTTGCCATGGGATCACAAGCAAACACCCTCAGAGCAGGTGCTTTAATTAACCCATTAATGGACACGTTGTGAGCGAGGCTGGCGGCGGCTGGTGCATGGAGGTTAAAGAGCTTGCTTCCCGATGAGCATGGGCGGCCTTGCTGCACGCACGTGTCCCGTCGAGCCTGCAAGGTGGATAGGATGCACGCATCCCTTCGAGCCTGCGTGGTGGACTGCTCACACACGTCACGTCGAGCCTGCATGGCAGACTTCTCGCGCTCGTCCCATATAATCAAACAGCTGCACGCACGCCATAGAGTATGGTTAAATTTCGACATGGTTAATATAATACAACCATTTGTGATATTAACGTGTCAGCTTTTTGTTTCAAAAGGACTTCGTTGGCCACTAATGTGTGCACCTCTTCTCAAACTGGACGATTTTTTTTACCACGGCATATATGTGCCATGTCATGAAACCATGCCAAGTTTCATGTTTTTTGGGTGACTTTTTTGATTTATTGGGATTTAAAAACCGAGATTCTCATTATTTCAGGACGACGACAAGTTTCTAATTCATCCGCATTCCTTAAACGAGACCCAAACATGCACCCAATGACACATGTACGATTTCCCACCCATTTTGCTTCACTGGAGCATGTGGTTGTAGTTCAAATTTGAATTATGGACTACATTAAATGAATAGAAAACTTAGTAATTAGTAATATATATACTATGGCCAAACGAACCCTGAACAGTTTCAAATTTCAGCTTGGCACTCCTGTTATTCTATGTTGCCTCTAGAAAACAAAGTTCAAGGCGAGAAGAGGCATTGATTACCGTTTCGCCCACAAGAGGGGCATGTTTCCCTACCAGAGCCACGAGGGTTGCGACATGCTCCGGTTTGTAAAAGGCTTGTAATATAGCTTCGCCCAAATTGGATAATTATATGTACCATGTAGTGATACCATGCCAAGTTTCGTGATTTCCTGGTGAGTTTTGGATTTACAGACATTTAAAAACCGAGATTCGCAATGTTTGTGGCCAAGCCAGGATGGCGAGACGGTTGAATTCATTCCCGTTCGTTCCATGGGACCTAAACATGCACCCCAGGGAAACATGTACGTTTTTTCTAGCCATTTTGGTGCACTGGAGCATGTATTTGTAGTTCAGATTTGAATTATGGACATTAAATGCGTAGAGAACTCAATTAATAAATAAAAAAGGTCAAATGAACCCTGAATAATTTCAAAGTTCAGCGCAAATCTCCAGCTGTTCCATGTCACGTGTAGAAGAAAATACGAGGCTAGAAGAGGGAGTGATTATCATTTGGCCCAAGGGGACACGTTTCCCTATCAAAACCACAAGGGTTCTTGCGACGGGCTCCAGTTTGTAAGAGGTTTGTAATAAAGCTTGGCCAAAGTTGGCAATGTTTTTACCACGGCATATATGTTCCATGACGTGACACCATGCCACCTTTGATGACTTTCTGGTGAGTTTATGATTTATGGGGACTTAAAAACCGAGATTCAAAATGTTTGAGGATGACCCAGGACACTGGTACAGTTGTAATTCATTCCCATTCCTGGCATTAGACCTAAACATGCACCCAAGGACACATGTATATTTTTCAAGCCATTTTGGTGAACTGGAGCATGTATTTGTAGTTCAGATTTGAATTATGGACATTAAATGCCTAGGAAACTCAATTAGTGTATAAAAAGCCAAACGAACCCTGAATAAGTTTAAATTTCAGCACGGATATCATGTCATTCCATGTTTCCCATGGAAGAAAATACAAGGAGAAAAGATGTAGTGATTACGTTTCGCCCAAAGGGGAACACGTTTCCCTATCAAAACCACGAGGCTTCTTTGAGAGAAGCTCCAGTTTTTGTAAGAGGTTTGTAATAAAGCTTGGCCCAAATTGGACAATGTTTTTACCACGACATATATGTGCCATGACGTGACACCATGCCACCTTTGATGACTTTCTGGTGAGTTTAGGATTTATGGGGACTTAAAAACCGAGATTTAAAATGTTTGAGGACGAGCCATGACACCAGTACGGTTGTAATTCGTTCACATTCCTGGCATGGGACCTAAACATGCACCCAAGGATACATGTATAATTTTTCTAGACATTTTGGTGAACTGGAGCATGTATTTGTAGTTCAAATTTGAATTATGGACATTAAATGCCTAGGAAACTCAATTAGTGTATAAAAAGGACAAACGAACCCTGAATAAGTTTAAATTTCACCATGGATATCCTGTCATTCCATGTTGCCCATAGAAGAAAATACAAGGTGAAAAGAGGCAGGGATTACGTTTTCCCCACAAGGGGGACATATTTCCCTATTGGAACCATGAGGCTTCTTTGAGAGAAGCTCCGGTTTGTAAGAGGCTTGTAATAAAACTTGCGCCACAATGACGAAAAAATTTCCTCGACATATAAGTGCGATGTCGTGACACCATGGCAGGTTTCATGATTTTCATCTTAGTTTTGGATTTACGAGGATTTAAAACCGAGATTCTTCTCATGAAATGTTTTCAAATAGCACATGGTTCACTCATGAAAGCCGATATTCAATGAAAACTTTGTGGAAACCATATTTTAAAGTTTCATAACATTCATAAAAAATGTGGGATGTTAAGAAGGTGATGTTTTATTGCGACACAAAATTTCAAGTTGAAAACCATTACGAGATGTCAGCTATGAAAAAGACAAATTCCACCGTAAATAGTGACATTACTATTTGGCACTACTCAACATAGATTTTGTCTTTTTCATAGCTCACATCTCGTAATGTGTTTCAACTTGAAATTTTGTGTGGCAATAAAACATCGTCCTCTTAACATCCCGCATTTTTTGATTTTTTTGAAACTTCAAAACATCTTTTTCTCGTGCTTTTCACTGGTTTTCACAGAATGTTGGTTTTTATATGATATCCCCCCCCCCCCCCGCTGCATGCCCGATCTGAGTCCTGCATTCTGACTGGCCAGAATCCAAACACCACGGATCGTATGTGTGCACCGTTGGATGCTCTGCTACCTCTTGAGCACCGCATTGGTTTTCCCTTGACGAGGAAAGGGTGATGCAGCAAAGTAGCTTAAGTATTTCCCTCGGTTTTTGAGAACCAAGGTATCAATCCAGTAGGAGGCCACATGCAAGTCCCTTGTACCTACACAAACAAATAAGAACCTCGCAACCAACGCGATAAAGGGGTTGTCAATCCCTTCACGCTTCCTTCTCTACTAGGTTTTCATTCAAAACAGGCTCCCATTTCTCGCCACTCCTCTCATCAGTTTCTCGCCTCTTCTCCCACATATGCATGATGTAGATGTTCGTTTAATTCTTATAGTTCATCTCATCCAAAATCAATTAGTTTTATAAAAAAACTATTTTAAGATTCATGGAATTGTGCATCGTAAAGGTAAAAACAAAATGTAACAATTCATTTAGAAAAAAAGGTTTGGGCAATTAAGATATGGAAGATTCTAGAGAACAAAGGAGAAGTGCTTGTGTTTTGAGGTTTGTGCATTATGCTTAAGTTCAACCATGGAGTCTTCAAGATTGTACATGTGGCAGCATCTGGTCGAATGTAGATGATATCCAACGGCCAGTAGTGCTCGGATTTGCCGTCTCTCTACCGTTGGATTGGCTTCACCCAACGAGCACCTTTCATAGTTATTCGCACACTATATAGGTGTATAGATGTATACATGTATAGATGTATAGATATATATAGATGTGTCCCATGCGAGACAAAATGAAGTTTGAGCGCATGCGTGGGACGACCCCCAACCCCCCCCCCCATCGCCGTCGCCGCCTCGAAGTTGGGAAACTGACATCATAGGTATTGAACCGGGCTTGGAGTCGGGTACGATGTTCGATTTGTAATGTAGTTGGCGTGGCCCATCAAAGTTGTGCATTTGGGATTTAAACACATCATACACCATCGTACCCATACATATTTTCGGGCCGCATGCAGTGTATACGGGGTCTTCTGATCGACCACATCTCCCTTGTGCGGTTTTTTGTGACGACACAGATATTTGTGGGCTCCCTGAGTGTATATATATCATCCCTTTGGCCGATAACGAGGGGTATGTGTTGGCCATGAATGGATTCCTCCTAGTTCGTGTTAGGGCCGATCACCGTAAAATGTCGGTCAACCAAAGCTCGAGCTCATGCATTGTCAGGATTCCCTCCTAGATGCTCGGATTGTTGGGTTCGACCTACATCAAAACCTGCGTACGTATCTCATCCTTAACTACCTTGCCTTCATGGTTGTTGTATGTATCGAGAGGTAGGCACCACATCTAAATTGTACATTATTCTATATTGAAAACACACATTACCCCTTCCCAACGTACATCATTTTGGGCCGCATGCAAGAGGTGCTAGTTTTGTGGTCCCTCTCGTGCGATTTTTATGATGGTTCAATCTATTGGCCCAAGCGGTTTATCGACAACAACAACTGTCATTTGACCAAACGAAAGATTCATTGGTCTGTCTTATGGTAGGTCATGGCGACATGCATGTATGACCAAAGTATCAATCATTATGTGCATTCGCCCCGCTGACACGAAGTGGGAGGTGGTGGGCCAAGCATCCTAGCTAGGTACGACATTATGTCATTATATATATCCTAGCTAGTTGGTTGTTAGGGTGCTTTCGGGTTTGCGAGGCAGGTGCCACCAAATTTATGCATTGTGTATTTAAAGTTTTAAACATCCCCAATATTCGTACATATATTTGGCCACTTCCAGGTAGTTCTTGACTTCTGGCCCCTCTCATCGATCTATAATGACGCGCCCAACCGTGGGCCCGCGGGGTCAAAGTTATGCATTGGAATTTTGAACATAACAGACCACCCTGTTCACTCATATATATTTGGGCCACATGCTGGTGTGGCTGTCTTTTGACCCTCCCTAACGTTATTTTTTGCTGCAAAGACTCTGATGAACCTCAACGGACACAGGGTAAAATATCTTAACCGTGTGCGATACAAGTGCGTTGTGAATCACCACGACCGCGCAAGCGCGAGCAAATTAAGGTGGAGGTACTGGCTCAACCGTGTGCGATGCAAGTGCGCTGAAATCACCACGACCGAAAGATTCAAGATAAAAGTTTATTGTTGACATAAAAATAGTAATACTCTAAGTATGCTAATCAAGCAATTATGTCTTATCAAAATACCATAGCCAAAGAAAACTTATCCCTGCAAAGTCATATAGTTTGGCCATGCTTCATTTTCATCACACAAAATGCTCCCATCATGCACAACCCCGATGACAAGCCAAGCAATTGTTTCATACTTAGCCTTTTCAAACTCTTTCAGCTTTTACGCAATATATGAGCGCGAGCCATGGACATAGCACTATGGGTGGAATAGAATATGATGATTGAGGTTGTGTGAGAAGACAAAAAGGGAGAAAGTCTCACATTGACTCGGCTAATCAATGGGCTATGGAGATGCCCACTGATTGATGTCAATGCAAGGAGTAGGGATTTCCATGCAACGGATGCACTAGAGCTATAAATATATGAAATCTCATCAAAGAAACTAAGTGGTTGTGCATCCAACTTGCTTTCTCATGAAGACCTAGGGCATTTGAGGAAGCCCATCATTGGAATATACAAGCCAAGTTCTATAATGAAAAATTCCCACTAGTATATGAAACTGACAAAATAAGAGACTCTCTATCATGAAGATCATGGTGCTACTTTGAAGCACAAGTGTGGAAAAAGGATAGTAACATTGTCCCTTCTCTCTTTTTCTCTCATTTTTTATTTGGGCCTTCTTTTCTCTCTTTTTTATGGCCTCTTTTTTTCGTCCAGAGTCTCATCCCGACTTGTGGGGGAGTCATAGTCTCCATCATCCTTTCCTCACATGGGACAATGCTCTAATGATGATCATCACACTTATATTTACTTACAACTCAAGAATTACAACTCGATACTTAGAACAAAATATGACTCTATGTGAATGCCTCCGGCGGTGTACCGGGATTGCGATGAATCAAGAGTGACATGTATGAAAAATTAAGCATGGTGGCTTTGCCACAAATACGATGTCAACTACATGATCATGCAAAGCAATATGACAATGATGATGCGGGTCATAATAAATGGAATGGGGGAAAGTTGCATGGCAATATATCTCGGAATGGCTATGGGAATGCCATAATAGGTAGGTATGGTGGCTGTTTTGAGGAATATGCAAGGAGGCTTATGTGCAGTAGAGCGTATCATATCACAGGGTTTGGATGCACCAGCGAAGTTTGCACCAACTCTCAAGGTGAGAAACGGCAATGCACGGTACCGAAGAGGCTAGCAATGATGGAAGGGTGAGAGTGCGTATAATCCATGGACTCAACATTAGTCATAAAGAACTCACATACTTATTGCAAAAATCTACAAGTCATCAAAACCAAGCACTACGCACATGCTCCTAGGGGGATAGATTGGTAGGAAAAGACCATCGCTCGTCCCCGGCCGCCACTCATAAGGAAAGCAATCAAATAGCACCCCATGCTTCAAGTTTGTCACACAACGTTTATCATACGTGCATGCTACAGGACTTGCCAACTTCAACACAAGTATTCATCAATTTCACAATTACTCAACTAGCACAGCTCTAATATTACCACCTTTATATCTCAAAACAACTATCAAGCATCCAACTTATCTTAGCATTTAAAATTTATAACCAAAGTGAATTACCATGCTGTTCTAAAGGACTCTCAAAATGATATAAGTGAAGCATGGGAGATCAATTATTTCTATAAACTAAAACCACCGCAGTGCTCTAAAAGATATAAGAGAAGTACTAGAGCAAAAATTATCCAACTCAAAAGATATAAGTGAAGCACATAGAGTATTCTAATAATTTCCAATTCATGTGTGTCTCTCCCAAAAGGTGTATACAGCAAGGATGATTGTGGTAATATAAAAAGCAAAGACTCAAATCATACAAGACGCTCCAAGAAAAACACATATCATGTGGCGAATAAAAATATAGCTCCAAGTAAAGTTACCGATGGATGAAGACGAAAGAGGGGATGCCTTTCGGGGCATCCCCAAGATTAGGCTTTTGGTTGTCCTTGAATTTTACCTTGGGGTGCCTTGGGCATCCCCAAGCTTAGGCTCTTTCCACTCCTTGTTCCATAATCCATCAAATCTTTACCCAAAACTTGAAAACTTCACAACACAAAACTTAAAAGAAAATCTCATGAGCTCCGTTAGTAAAAGAAAACAAACCACCACTTCAAGGTACTGTAATGAACTCATTATTTATTTATATTGGTGTTAAACCTAATGTAGTACAACTTTTATATGGTTCATAAACTCTATTACTAGCCATAGATTCATCAAAATAAGCAAACAACACACGAAAAATAGAATCTGTCAAAAACAGAGCAGTCTGTAGTAATCTGTAAGTTTAGAATACTTATGGAACCCCAAAAATTCTAAAATAAATTTCTGGACGTGAGTAATTTATCTATTAATCATCTTAAAAAATAATTAACTAAATATCACTCTCCAATAAAAAATGGCAGAAAATCTCGTGAGCGCTAAAGTTTCTGTTTTTTTACAGCAAGATCGCAAAGACTTTCCCCAAGTCTTCCCAAAGGTTCTACTTGGCACAAACACTAATTAAAAGCATAAAACCACATCTAAGCAGAGGCTAGATGAATTATTTATTACTAAACAGAACCAAAAAGCAAGAAACAAAAATAAAATTGGGTTGCCTCCCAACAAGCGCTATCGTTTAACGCCCCTAGCTAGGCATAAAAGCAAGGATAGATCTAAGTATTGTCATCTTTGGTATGCAATCCATAAGTGGCTCTCATAATAGATTCAATAGGAAATTTAATTTTCTTTAAAGGAAAGTGTTCCATGCCCTTCCTTAACGGAACTTGGAATCTAATATTCCCTTCCTTCATATCAATAATTGCACCAATCGTTCTATGGAAAGGTCTACTAAGAATAATAGGACATGTAGGATTGCAATCTATATCAAGAACAATGAAATATATGGGCACATAATTCCTATTTGCAACAATAAGAACATCATTAATTCTTCCCATAGGTTTCTTAATGGTGGAATCCGCAAGATGCAAGTTTAAAAACAATCATCAAATTCACGGAAACCTAGCAAATCAGACAAAGTTTTAGGAATCGTGGAAACACTAGCACCCAAATCACATAAAGCAAAGCATTCATGATATTTAATATTAATTTTAATAGTAGGTTACCACTCATCATGAAGTTTTCTAGGGATGGAAACTTCCAGTTCAAGCTTTTCTTCATAAGATTGCATTAAAGCATCAACGATATGTTCAGTAAAAATTTATTTTGGCTATAAGCATGCGGAGAATTTAGCACGGATTGCAACAAGGAAATATAATCTATTAAAGAACAATTATCATGATTAAATTCCTTGAAATCCAAAATAATGGGTTCATTGCTATTTAAAGTTTTGACCTCTCCAATGTCACTTTTATCAATTTTTGCATCAAGATCTAGAAACTCCGAATCATTGGGACGCCTTCTAACTGAAGTTCACTCATCTCCAGTCCCATCATTATCAAGATTCATATTGAAAAACAAAGATTTAATAGGGGACGCATCAATAACTTTTATATCTTCATCTTTATTATCATGGAAACTAGAAGAACACGCTTTCACAAAGCAATCTTTTTTAGCACGCATCCTACCAGTTCTTTCTTTGCACTCATCAATGGAAATTCTCATAGCTTTGAGAGACTCATTGATATCATGCTTAGGTGGAATAGATCTAAGTTTCAAAGAATCAACATCAATAGAAATTCTATCCACGTTCCTAGCCAACTCATCAATCTTAGACAATTTTTCTTCAATCAAAGCATTGAAACTCTTTTGTGAACTAATAAATTCTTTAATATTAGATTCAAAATCAGAGGGCATCTTATTATAATTTCCATAAGAATTGTTGTAGGAATTACCATAATTATTAGAGGAATTACTAGGAAACGGCCTAGGATTAAAATTACTTCTATATGTGTTATTACCAAAAGTGTTCCTACCAACAAAATTCACATCCATAGATTCATTATTATTCTCAATCAAAGTAGAAAAAGGCATATCATTAGGATCGGAAGAAACAGTTTTATTAGCAAACAATTTCATAAGTTCGTCCATCTTTCCACTCAAAACATTGATTTCTTCTATAGCATGCACCTTTTTATTAGTAGATCTTTCAGTATGCCATTGAGAATAATTAACCATAACATTATCTAGGAGTTTAGTAGCTTCTCCTAAAGTGATTTCCATAAAAGTGCCTCTCGCGGCCGAATCTAAAAGATTTCTAGAAGCAAAATTCAATCCGGCATTAAAAATTTGTATAATCATCCAAAGATTCAAACCATGTGTAGGGCAATTACGTATCATTAATTTCATTCTCTCCCAAGCTTGTGCAACATGTTCATGATCAAGTTGCTTAAAATTCATAATATCGTTTCTAAGAGTGATGATCTTAGCGGGAGGAAAATATTTAGAGATAAAAGCATCTTTGCACTTATTCCATGAATCGATACTATTTTTAGGCAAAGATGAAAACCAAGTTTTAGCACGATCTCTAGGAGAAAACGGGAATAGCCTCAGTTTAACAATATCATTGTCCACATCTTTCTTCTTTTGCATATCACACAAATCAACAAAGTTGTTTAGATGGGTAGCGGCATCTTCACTAGGAAGGCCGGAAAATGGATCTTTCATGACAAGATCCATCAAGGCAGCATTAATTTCACAAGATTCAGCATCGATAAGAGGAGCAATCGGAGTGCTAATAAAATCATTATTGTTGGTATTGGAAAAGTCACACAATTTGGTATTATCTTGAGCCATCGTGACAAGCAAGCAATCCAACACACGAGCAAACAAGAAACGAGCAAAAGAGACAGACTAAACGAGAGAAGGGGAACGGAAAATGAGGGCGGATAAAACGACAAGGGTGAAGTGGGGGAGAGGAAAACGAGAAGCAAATGGTAAATAATGTAATGTGAGGGATAAGAGTTTGTGATGGGTACTTGGTATGTCTTGACTTGTGCTTAGACTCCCCGGCAACGGCGCCAGAAATCCTTCTTGCTACCTCTTGAGCACTGCGTTGGTTTTCCCTTGAAGAGGAAATGGTGATGCAACAAAGTAGCATAAGTATTTCCCTTAATTTTTGAGAACCAAGGTATCAATCCAGTAGGAGGCCACACGCAAGTCCCTCGTACCTACACAAACAAATAAGAACCTCACAACCAACATGATAAAGGTGTTGTCATTCCCTTCACGGTCACTTACGAGAGTGAGATCTGATAGAGATAATAATGATAAGATAAACATTTTTGGTATTTTTATGATATAGATTGAAAGTAAAGATTGCAAAGTAAAATAGATTGGAAACTTATATGATGGAAAATAGACCCGGGGGCATAGGCTTCACTAGTGGCTTCTCTCAAGATAGCATAAGTATTGCGGTGGGTGAACGAATTACTGTCGAGCAATAAAAGCGAATAATTATGAGAATATCTAAGCATGATCATGTATACAGGCATCACGTCTGTGACAACTAGACTGACTCCTGCCTGCATCTACTACTATTACTCCACACATCGACTGCTATCCAGCATGCATCTAGAGTATTAAGTTCATAAGAACAGAGTAACGCCTTAGGTAAGATGACATGATGTAGAGGGATAAACTCAAGCAATATGATATAAACCCCATATTTTTATCCTCGATGGCAACAATACAATACATGTCGTTTCCCTTTCTATCACTGGGATCAAGCACCGCAAGATTTAACCCAAACCTAAGCACTTCTCCCATTGCAAGAAAGATCAATCTAGTAGGCCAAACCAAATTGATAATTCGAAGAGACTTACAAAGATAACCAATCATGCATAAAAGATTTCAGAGAAGAATCAAATATTGTTCAAAGATAGACTTGATCATAAACCTAGAATTCAGCGGATCTCGACAAACACACCGCAAAAAAGAGTTAGATCGAATATATCTCCAAGAAGACCGAGGAGAACTTTGTATTGAGATCCAAAGAGAGAGAAGAAGCCATCTAGATAATAACTATGGACCTGAAGGTCTGAAGTAAACTACTCACACATCATCAGAGGGGCCATGGAGTTGATGTAGAGGCCCTCCGTGATCAATGCCCCCTCCGGCAGAGCTCCGGAAAAAGCCCCAAGCTGGGATCTCTTGGGTACAGAAGATTGCAGCGGTGCAAATAGGGTTTCGTGGTGCTCCTGGATGTTTTCGGGGTATGTGAACATATATAGGAGGAAGAAGTAGGTCGGCTGAGCCACGAGGGGGAGGGCGCGCCCAGGGGGTAGGCGCGCCCCCTTCCTCGTGGCCATCTCATTGGTTGCTTGACGTCCACTCCAACTCCTCTGGATCACGCTTGTTCCAAAAATCACGCTCCCAAAGGTTTCATACCGTTTGGACTCCGTTTGATATTCCTTTTCTGCGAAACACTGAAATACGCAAAAAACAGCAATTTGCACTGGGCCTTGGGTTAATAGGTTAGTCCCAAAAATAATATAGAAGTGTAAAATAAAGCCCATTAACATCCAAAACAGATAATATAATAGCATGGAACAATCAAAAATTATAGATATGTTGGAGACGTATCATGCTCCCAGATCGAACGACAACCCTGAGCCCTTTCGACAGCACATGCAGTACATGGGTAAGCACTGTGCGCATGCATCGTGTAGCTCACGCTTCCTTCTCTACTAGGTTTTCATTCAAAACAGGATCCCTTTTCTCGCCACTCCTCTCATCGGTTTCCCGCCTCTTCTCCCACATATGCATGATGTAGATGTTCGTTTAATTCTTACAGTTCATCTCATCCAAAATCAATTAGTTTTATAAAAAACTATTTTAAGATTCATGGAATTGTACATTGTAAAGGTAAAAACAAAATGTAACAATTCATTTAGAAAAAAAAGGTTTGGGCAATTAAGATATGGAAGATTCTAGAGAACAAAGAAGAAGTGCTTGTGTTTTGTGGTTTGTGCATTATGCTTAAGTTCAACCATGGACTCTTCTAGATTGTACATGTGGCAGCATCTGGTGGAATGTAGATGATATCCAATGGCCAGTAGTGCTCGGATTTCCCATCTCTCTACCGTCGGATTGGCTTCATCCAACGAGCAACTTCCATAGTAATTCGCACACTATATAGGTGTGTAGATGTATAGATGTATAGATGTATATATATATATAGATGTGTCCCATGCTAGACAAAATAAAGTTTGAGCGCATGCGTGGGACGACCCCCCACCCCACCCCACCGCCATTGCCGCCTCGAAGTTGGGAAACTGACATCATAGGTATTGAATCGGGCTTGGAGTCGGGTACGATGTTCGGTTTGTAATGTAGTTGGTGTGGCCCATCAAAGTTGTGCATTTGGAATTTAAACACATCATACACCATCGTACCCATACATATTTTTGGGCCGCATGCAGTGTATAGGGGGTCTTCCGATCGACCACGTCTCCCTTGTGCGGTTTTTTGTGAGGACACAGATATCTGTGGGCTCCCCGAGTGTATATATATCATCCCTTTGACCGATAATGAGGGGTATGTGTTGGCCATGAATGGATTCCTCCTAGTTCGTGTTAGGGCCAGTCACCATTAAATGTCGGCCAACCAAAGCTCGAGCTCATGCTTGTCAGGATTCCCTCCTAGATGCTCGGATTGCTGGGCTCGACCTATAACAAACCCTGCATACGTATCTCGTCCTTAACTACCTTGCCTTCATGGTTGTTGTATGTATCTAGAGGTAGGCACCACATCTAAATTGTATTATTATATATTGAAAACACACATCACCCCTTCCCAACGTACATCATTTTGGGCCGCATGCAAGAGGTGTTAGTTTTGTGGTCCCTCTCGTGCGATTTTTATGATGGTTCAATCTATTGGCCCAAGCGGTTTATCGACAACAACAACTGTCATTTGACTAAACGGAAGATTCATTGATCCGTCTTATGGTAGATCATGGCGACATGCATGTATGACCAAAGTATCGATCATTACGTGCATCCGCCCCGCTGACACGAAGTGGGAGATGGTGGGCCAAGCATCCTAGCTAGGTACGACATTATGTAATTATATATATCCTAGCTAGGTGGTTGTTAGGGTGCTTTTAGGTTTGCGAGGCAGGTGCCACCAAAGTTATGCATTGTGTATTTGAAGTTTTGAACATCCCCAATATTCGTACATATATTTGGCCACTTCCAGGTGGTTCTTGACTTCTGGCCCCTCTCATCGATCTTCAATGACGCGCCCAACCATGAGCCCGCGAGGTCAAAGTTGTGCATTGGAATTTTGAACATCACAGAGCACCCTTTTCACTCATATATATTTGAGCCACATGCTGGTGTGGCTATCTTTTGACCCTCTCTAACGTTATTTTGTGCTGCAAAGACTCTGATGACCCTCAACGGACACGGGGTATAATATCTTAACCGGGTGCGATACAAGTGTGATGTGAATCACCATGACCGCGCAAGCGAGCAAATTAAGGTGGGGGTACTGGCTCAACCGTGTGCGATGCAAGTGCGCTAAAATCACCACGACCGCGCAAGCGTGAGGAAATTAAGATGGAGGTACTGGCTCAACCGTGTGCGATGCAAGTGCGCTGAAATCACCACGACCATGCAAGCGCGAGCAAAGGGTGGAGGTACTGGCTCAACCGTGTGCGATGCAAGTGCGCTGAAATCACCATGACTGCGCAAGCGCGACCAAAGAGTGGAGGTGCTGGCTTAACCGTGTGCGATGCAAGTGTGCTGTAAAACCACCACCTGTGCAAGCTAAAGGCGGGTAAGTTTATTTGGGAATTAGGACGAACCATGCGATAGACCAGCTAGGTGGAAATATCAAAAAACAAACTACCCGCCTTGAGCGTTGCAAAAACCGGCAGATCCGTGCCACTTTTCCTTATTATAATACACACATATTATTATTGGACCGTGCGCGATCTTGGACACTCCCGCCCCGCATCAATTCCGTTACCCAAATTTTAGTAGCCACCGTACTTCAACCGTTGCCCACACTCCTCCAGCACCGACCTTATAGTAAAATTGCAGTAGCCGAGGCATTTGAACCGTCACCCTCCCTCGTCCACCACCATCTCCACCCACCATTACTAAAATTTTCAGTAGCCGTGACGTATCCTCAAACACCACCCCACCTCTCCCCCTCGAACCCTAGCTCGCTGCCGCCAACCCCTGCCGGTCTGCCCGTTCCTCCTAGCTTAGATAATAAAGTTCAGGTTACCCAGCGATTCCCATACCGTCGCCCCACTCCCCTGAGTTTTTAGATGAGGCCTACGGTGTCCCTCCCCACCAGATCCACATTCCCTGCTCCCAAATGTCGCAACCTAAGCTCGACCACGTATCTCGGGGTGCCCGACGAGCATTCGTCCAAGAAGAGGTTTATCATGGCCTCTCCGGCGGACGTTGGCGAGGTGGCCGCCATTCTCCCCGACCTGTCGATCCCGGAGCAACACGTCGCCACGGAAGCCGGCGAAGACGTTGACTACATTGCCATGTCGAAGGCTTCATCTCAGCGGGCTAGCGTATTACTGTATCTCGGGAAATTTGGCTACAACATCAAGCTCGTCCACACCGACGGCTTCACGTGGCCATGTCATAGGTTAAGTGGTCCATCCCCAACCCCTCTATTTCAACCGTCATCGATCTCTTCAAGGGTCATGTCGCTGATCTCCTCCGCCGAGCGGTCAAGGATTTGCGAGCTTTATACGCCATCGAGCCCATTTTGTCACTTCTGAAGGACATATTCTACGGCGGCGTCTTGGGATCCTCAATTGCCAAGTCAGATCTCATCGACCACGACCTCGAGGAGGGCACCCACGAAGGTTCTTCCAAGGTGAAACAGCCCATCTGTGACATCAGAGAGCGCACCATGGGTCTGTGCTCTTCCAACTGGAAGGATCCCGTCCATGAAATGTGAGACAACATTCTATCAACAAATCTTACCTTTTCTAGCTTGCCAACCTGTACCCTTTGTTGTAGTAGCATTTGCCTGCGATGCTTTAACTGTGTCGTGTTTAATTATTTCAGTTATGCAAAAATGTATTGTTCAATAGGTCTATGTGATGTTTAAGTATGAATTGTTCACTTTAGTTTCACGAATGGCTATATTTGGTTGTTTATAGTGAGTAGATGCCTTGTTTATCTGTATTTGGTTGTTAGGTTGGTTGGAGTGAGCATTTTTTAGTTATCGAGCAGATGCCTTGTTTATCTGTATTTGGTTATTAGTTTGGTTGCAGTGAGTATTTGTCTAGTTATCAAGCAGATGCCTTGTTTATCTGTATTTGGTTATTAGGTTGCTTTTTTAGCATTTGTCCAGTTATCAAGCAGATGCCTTGTTTATCCGTATTTGGTTGTTAGGTTGCTTTTTTAGCATTTGTCCAGTTATCAAGCAGATTCCTTGTTTATTTGTATTTGGTTGTTAGGTTGCTTTTTTTAGCATTTGTCCAGTTATCAAGCAGATGCCTTGTTTATCTTTATCTGCTTGTTAGGTTGGTTGCAGTGAGCATTTGTCCAGTTTTCAAGCATATGCCCTGTTTATCTGTATTTGCTTGTTAGTTTGGTTGTAGTGAGACTCTGTCCAGTTTTCAATGGCTATATTTGGTTGTTATACTGGTCATTTATGCATGTTTATTTAAGTCATTCACAATGTGTTGTTCATTATGTGCAAGTCGGAACTGTGCCGCTCGACTACATCAATACCAGTTTGAACGGCTATATTTGGTTCCAATTATTCCTATTGTAGCTAACACATGCCCTTTATTTCAGTTTTACACATTTATCGAGTGTGATGTTTAAGCATTACCTACGATCTATTCATTTTCAACAATACCAGTTTGAATTTCAATATTTGATGGCTGTTAAGCCTGCTGTCGGTAACATTGCCTTCCATTTTATATCTGCTTTAACAACATGCTGAAACCAACACATTCAAGCTATCATTTGTAGATGATGTTGTTTACCTTTGCTATATTTGTTTGATGTTAAGATTGTTGTACTTATCATGCCTTTCCACTACTTATGCAGGACAACAATGGGAGTGGCCACCATTTTGCGCCGAGGTTAGCTTCATCCCTCGGGTTGTACTACCCCCGTCATTCCATAATGTAGTGCATATAGATCTAGGCCTGGACACTAGTTAGCTTCTAATATTGACTTGTTGCTTGTAGGTACATATGCCCTTGGCAAGGATCCACGCATTGACCCTTTTTGCTTATGGGGTAATGAGATATTGATGAACAAGCATCAAGTGAGGAAACTGATAAGGATTATTAGCAAAAAGATACGAATGGTGGCATGCAAATTATTTGTTTATGCTCTATCCAACACAACAGTGAGCTATAGGATGGTAACTACAAACTCTACAGCTGATACGTCTCCAACGTATCTATAATTTTTGATTATTACATACTATTATATTATCAACCTTGGATGTTTTATATGCATTTATATGCTATTTTATATGATTTTGGGAACTAACCTATTAACCTAGAGCCCAGTGCCAGTTTCTGTTTTTTCCCTTGTTTTAGAGTATCACAGAAAAGGAAAATCAAACGAAGTCCAATTGACCTGAAACTTCACAGAACTTATTTTTGCACCAAGAGAAGCCCACGGAGTATCGGAGATGGACCAGAAGAGTCTCGGGCTGCCCACGAGGGTGGGGGGTGCACCCACCCCCTGGGCGCGCCCCCCTGCCTCGTGGACAGCCCGGAGATCCACTGACGTACTTCTTCCTCCCATATATACCCATATACCCTAAAAACATCGAAGAGCACAATAGATCAGGAGTTCCGCCGCCAGAAGCCTCCGTAGCCACCAAAAACCAATCTAGACCCGTTCCGGCACCCTGCCGGAGGGGGAACCCCTCACCGATGGCCATCTTCATCATCCTGGCGCTCTCCATGACAAGGAGGGAGTAGTTCTCCCTCGGGGCTGAGGGTATGTAACAGTAGCTATGTGTTTGATCTTTCTCTCTCTCTCGTGTTCTTGAGGTGGTACGATCTTGATGTATCGCGAGCTTTGCTATTATAGTTGGATCTTATGATGTTTCTCCCCTCTACTCTCTTGTAATGGATTGAGTTTTCCCTTTGAAGTTATCTTATCAGATTGAGTCTTTAAGGATTTGAGAACACTTGATGTATGTCTTGCGTGGGATACCCGTGGTGACAATGGGGTATTCTATTGATCCACTTGATGTATGTTTTGGTGATCAACTTGCGGGTTCCGCCCATGAACCTATGCATAGGGGTTGGCACACGTTTTCGTCTTCACTCTCCCGTAGGAACTTTGGGGCACTCTTTGAAGTACTTTGTGTTGGTTTGAATAGATGAATCTGAGATTGTGTGATGCATATCGTATAATCATACCCACGGATACTTGAGGTGACATTGGAGTATCTAGGTGACATTAGGGTTTTTGTTGATTTGTGTCTTAAGGTGTTATTCTAGTACGAACTCTATGATAGATTGAACTGAAAGAATAGCTTCATGTTATTTTACTACAGACTCTTGAATAGATCGATCATAAAGGATAACTTTGAGGTGGTTTCGTACCCTACCATAATCTCTTCGTTTGTTCTCCACTATTAGTGACTTTGGAGTGACTCTTTGTTGCATGTTGAGGGATAGTTATATGATCCAATTATGTTATTATTGTTGTGATAACTTGCACTAGTGAAAGTATGAACCCTAGGCCTTGTTTCCTAGCATTGCAATACCGTCTGTGCTCACTTTTACCATTAGTTACCTTGCTGTTTTTATACTTTCAGATTACAAAAACCTATATCTACCATCCATATTGCACTTGTATCACCATCTCTTCGCCGACCTAGTGCACCTATACAATTTACCATTGTATTGGGTGTGTTGGGGACACAAGAGACTCTTTGTTATTTGGTTGCAGGGTTGTTTGAGAGAGACCATCTTCATCCTACGCCTCCCACGGATTGATAAACCTTAGGTCATCCACTTGAGGGAAATTTGCTACTATCCTACAAACCTCTGCACTTGGAGGCCCAACAACGTCTACAAGAAGAAGGTTGTGTAGTAGACATCAAGCTCTTTTCTGGCGCCGTTGCTGGGGAGGTTAGTGCTTGAAGGTATATCTTTAGATCTTGTAATCGAATCTTTTTGTTTCTTGTTTTAGCACTAGTTTAGTTTATAAAAGAAAACTACAAAAAATATGGAATTGAGTTTGCCTCATACGCTTCATCTTTTTAATATATTTCGTGAGTATGATGGAAAGGAAAATTGTGCTCAAGTGCTAGAAGAAGAATGCATTAGAATGTTTGGCACCAAATATTTGAATGATGAGCATGATTGCAATGTTGTTAGTATGAATTCCTTGAATATCCATGATGCTAATGATATGCAAAGCCACAAGCTTGGGGAAGCTATGTTTGATGAAGATGATATTTTTTGTCCCCCAAGTTTTGATGAGCAAATTTATTATGATGAAAGCATGCCTCCTATTTATGATGATTATATTGATGAAAGTGGATTTGGAGAGGTCATGACTTTATTTTGTGATGAATCCACTATTCCGGAAGAGGTTCCAATTGATTATGAGAACAAAGTTGCTATCTATGATGATTATTGTGATGACTTGTACGCTATAAAGAATAATGATATCCATGAAACTTGTCATCATGATTTTATTTTTCAATTGGATTATGCCTCACATGATAATTATTTTGTTGAGTTTGCTCCCACTATTATTCATGAGAAGAATTTTGCTTGAGTGGAGAGTAATAAAATTTCTATGCTTGTAGATCATGAAAATAGTGTTTTATGTGATGCTTATATTGTTGAATTCAT
Source organism: Triticum aestivum (assembly GCF_018294505.1). Classification (NCBI taxonomy): domain Eukaryota; kingdom Viridiplantae; phylum Streptophyta; class Magnoliopsida; order Poales; family Poaceae; genus Triticum; species Triticum aestivum. The sequence continues at coordinate 198,915,176 of NC_057809.1, read as the reverse complement.
TCATGATGCTACTGAAAATTATTATGAGGGAGGAATATATGCCTGTAGGAATTGCAATAATATCAAGTTTCCTCTCTATGTGCTTAAAATTTTGAAGTTATGCTTGTTTTGCCCTCCTATGCTAGTTGATTATTGTTCCCATAAGTTGTTTGCTCACAAAATCCCTATGCATAGGAAGTGGGTTAGACTTAAATGTGCTAGTAATATTCTTCATGATGCTCTCTTTATGTTTCAATTCTTATCTTTTATGTGAGCATCATTGAAATCATCATGCCTAGCTAGGGGCGTTAAACGATAGCGCTTGTTGGGAGGCAACCCAATTTTACTTTTGTTCCTTGATTTTTTCTCCTGTTTAGTAATAAATAATTTATCTAGCCTATGTTATTATTGAGTTTTTATGTTTTAATTAGTGTTTGTGCCAAGTAGAACCGTTGGGAAGACTTGGGGAAAGTCTTGTTGATCTTGTTGTAAAAAACAGAAACTTTAGCGCTCACGAGAATTGCTGCCATTTTCTTTATAGGAGAGTGATATTTAGTTAATTCTTTTTGCAGATGATTAATAGATAAATTCCTCACGTCCAGAAATTTATTTTAGAATTTTTGGGGTTCCAGAAGTATACGTTTGATCCAGATTACTACAGACTGTTCTGTTTTTGACAGATTCTGTTTTCTATGTGTTGTTTACTTATTTTGATGAATCTATGGCTAGTAAAAGAGTTTATAAACCATAGAGAAGTTGTAATACAGTAGGTTTAACACCAATATAAATCAAGAATGAGTTCATTACAGTAGCTTGAAGTGGTGTTTTGTTTTCTTTCGCTAACGGAGCTTACGAGTTTTCTGTTAAGTTTTGTGTTGTGAAGTTTTCAAGTTTTGGGTAAAGATTCGATGGACTATGGAATAAGGACTGGCAAGAGCATAAGCTTGTGGATTCCCAAGTCACCCCAAGGTAATATTCAAGGATAACCAAAAGCCTAAGCTTGGGGATGCCCCGGAAGGCATCCCCTCTTTCGTCTTCGTTCATCGGATAACTTTACTTGGAGCTATATTTTTATTTACCACATGATATGTGTTTTGCTTGGAGCGTAATTTTTTTTCTTTTGTTTTGCTTGGTTTTTGAATAGAATACCAAGATATGAAATTCTTAAATGTTAGAGAGTCTTCATATAGTTGCATAATTATTTGACTACTCATTGATCTTCACGTATATCTTTGGGAGTAGTTCGTTATTGCTCTAGTGCTTCACTTATATCTTTTTAGAGAATGGTGGTGGTTTTTATATTATAGATATAGATGAACTCTCATGCGTCACTTATATTATTTTGAGAGTCCTAAACATCATGGTAATTTGCTTTGGTTATGAAGTTAGTCCTAATATAATGGGCATCCAAGAGGGATATAATAAAAACTTTCATATAAAGTGCATTGAATACTTGAGAAGTTTCATACTTGATGATTGTTTTGAGATATGAAGATGGTGATATTAGAGTCATGCTACTTGAGTAGTTGTGAATTTGAGGAATACTTTTGTTGAAGTTTGTGATTCCCGTAGCATGCACGTATGGTGAACCGTTATGTGACGAAGTCGGAGCATGATTTGTTTATTGATTGTCCTCCTTATGAGTGGCGGTTGGGGACGAGTGATGATCTTTTCCTACCAATCTATCCCCCTAGGAGCATGCACGTAGTAATTTGTTTAGATAACTAATAGATTTTTGCAATAAGTATGTGAGTTCTTTATGACTAATGTTGAGTCCATGGATTATACGCACTCTCACCCTTCCACCATTGCTAGCCTCTCTAGTACAGTGCAACTTTCACCGGTACCATAAACCCACCATATACCTTCCTCAAAACAACCACCATACCTACCGATTATGGCATTTCCATAGCCATTCCGAGATATATTGCCATGCAACTTTCTACCGTTCCGTTATTATGACACGCTTCATCATTGTCATATTGCTTTGCATGATCATGTAGTTGACATCGTATTTGTGGCAAAGCCACCATTCATAATTCTTCCATACATGTCACTCTTGAGTCATTGCACATCCCGGTACACTGCTGGAGGCATTCATATAGAGTCATATTTTGTTCTAAGTATCAAGTTGTAATTCTTGAGTTGTAAGTAAATAAAAGTGTGATGATCATCATTATTAGAGCATTGTCCCAGTGAGGAAAGGATGATGGAGACTATGATTCCCCCATAAGCCGGGATGAGACTCCGGACGAAAAAAAAGAGGCCATAAAAAAGGAAAGAGAAAAGGCCCAAATAAAAAAATAAAAAAATGAGAGAAAAAGAAATAAGGGGCAATGCTAATATCCTTTTACCACACTTGTGCTTCAAAGTAGCACCATGATCTTCATTATAGAGAGTCTCATATGTTATCACTTTCATATAATAGTGGGAATTTTTCATTAGAACTTGGCTTGTATATTCCAATGATGGGCTTCCTCAAAATGCCCTAGGTCTTCGTGAGAAAGCGAGTTGGATGCACACCCACTAGTTTCTTTTGTTGAGCTTTCATACATTGATATCTATTGATGGGCATCTCCATAGCCCGTTGATACGCCTTGTTGATGGGAGACTATCTTCTCCTTTTGTCTTCTCCACAACCACCATTATATTCCACAATATAGTGCTATGTCCATGGCTCACGCTCATGTATTGCGTGAAGGTTGAAAAAGTTTGAGAACACCAAAAGTATGAAACAATTGCTTGTCTTGTCGTCGGGGTTGTGCATGATTTAAAAACTTTGTGTGGTGAAGATGGAGCATAGCCAGACTATATGATTTTGTAGCGATAGCTTTCTTTGGCCATGTTATTTTGAGAAGACATGATTGCTTGGTTAGTATGCTTGAAGTATTATTATTTTTATGTCAATATTAAAATTTTGTCTTGAATCTTATGGATCTGAATATTCTTGCCACAATAAAGAAGAATTACATAGAGAAATATGTTAGGTAGCATTCCACATCAAAAATTCTGTTTTTATCATTTACTTACTCGAGGACGAGCAGGAATTAAGCTTGGGGATGCTGATACGTCTCCAACGTATCTATAATTTTTGATTGTTCCATGCTATTATATTATCAACCTTGGATGTTTTATATGCTATTTTATATGATTTTTGGGACTAACCTATTAACCTAGAGCCCAGTGCGAGTTTCCGTTTTTCCCTTGTTTTAGAGTATCGCAGAAAAGGAAAATCAAACGGAGTCCAATTGACCTAAAACTTCACGGAACTTATTTTTGGACCAGAAGAAGCCCACGGAGTATCAGAGATGGACCAGAAGAGTCCCCGGCTGCCCACGAGGGTGGGGGCGCGCCCACCCCCTGGGCACGTCCCCTGCCTCGTGGACAGCCCGGAGATCCACTGACGTACTTCTTCCTCCCATGTATACCCATATACCCTAGAAACATCGAAGAGCACAATAGATCGGGAGTTCCGCCGCCAGAAGCCTCCGTAGCCACCAAAAACCAATCTAGACCCGTTTCGGCACCCTGCCGGAGGGGGAACCCCTCACCGGTGGCCATGTTCATCATCCTGGCGCTCTCCATGACGAGGAGGGAGTAGTTCTCCCTCGGGCTGAGGGTATGTACCAATAGCTATGTGTTTGATCTCTCTCTCTCTCTCTCTCTCTCTCTCTCTCTCTTTCTCTCGTGTTCTTGAGGTGGTACGATCTTGATGTATTGCGAGCTTTGCTATTATAGTTGGATCTTATGATGTTTCTCCCCCTCTACTCTCTTGTGATGGATTGAGTTTTCCCTTTGAAGTTATCTTATCGGATTGAGTCTTTAAGGATTTGAGAACACTTTATGTATGTCTTGCGTGGGATACCCGTGGTGACAATGGGGTATTCTATTGATCCACTTGTTGTATGTTTTGGTGATCAACTTGCGGGTTCCGCCCATGAACCTATGCATAGGGGTTGGCACACGTTTTTGTCTTGACTCTCCCGTAGGAACTTTGGGGCACTCTTTGAAGTACTTTGTGTTGGTTTGAATAGATGAATCTGAGATTGTGTGATGCGTATCGTATAATCATACCCACTGATACTTGAGGTGACATTGGAGTATCTAGGTGACATTAGGGTTTTGGTTGATTTGTGTCTTAAGTTGTTATTCTAGTATGAACTCTATGACAGATTGAACGGAAAGAATAGCTTCGTGTTATTTTACTACGGACTCTTGAATAGATCGATCAGAAAGGATAACTTTGAGGTGGTTTCGTACCCTACCATAATCTCTTTATTTGTTCTCTGTTATTAGTGACTTTGGAGTGACTCTTTGTTGCATGTTGAGGGATAATTATATGATCCAATTATGTTATTATTGTTGAGAGAACTTGCACTAGTGAAAGTATGAACCCTAGGCCTTGTTTCCTAGCATTGCAATACCGTTTGTGCTCACTTTTACCATTAGTTACCTTGCTGTTTTTATACTTTCAGATTACAAAAACCTATATCTACCATCCATATTGCACTTGTATCACCATCTCTTCGCCGAACTAGTGCACCTATACAATTTACCATTGTATTGGGTGTGTTGGGGACACAAGAGACTCTTTGTTATTTGGTTGCACGGTTGTTTGAGAGAGACAATCTTCATCCTACGCCTCCCATGGATTGATAAACCTTAGGTCATCCACTTGAGGAAATTTGCTACTGTCCTACAAACCTCTGCACTTGGAGGCCCAACAACGTCTACAAGAAGAAGGTTGTGTAGTAGACATCAGCAGCCTTCTCTTTTTACTGCCCATAATGAGTTGTTAGACAACAATGTCTGAATCTTTTTAGTTTCTAGTGGTTCCCGAAGCAGTTCACTCAAGATTACGTCGCAAAGTACATGATAGGTGGACATGCAATGATGGTTAAAGTATTTCATCGAGACTACAATGAGCATCGAGAAGTCCTAATGAAGACAGTGAAGGATGGATGGGCAGCCATCACAAGGGGTTGGCCTAGAGTCGTGCGCGCCTTACGCATGGAGGAAGGCACAATATGGGCATTCCGCTTCACCTTCTCCAACAACCAGAATGTCTTTTGCCTCTCTCTTTTTAGTCTTTAGTACAACTGTGGTTCATCATTCTTTACTTGGTGCTTCTATAGTTCTTCAGTGTATGTACATGTGCATCGAATTATGGATTCGTGGTTGAACCTATATTTGTAATAAACATGGTTGGATATGAAATAAGTGATTGCCTACTTTCAAATTCAAAACATGTGATTTTTAAATTTGGGATTAATTGGATTAATTATGGATTACACTTCACATGGTTTGCGAAAGCGAAACGCCTGCGATATACGTGGAGATCAGAAACGTTTCTAGGATCCACTACGTGTGTGATCAATCTCCACTGCACACACGACTTTCTCTTGAAAACTGTTTGCGTTAGGCCACCTTGCACAAATATTTATCACATAAAAACTGTGTGTGATGGATAGCCTTTGCCACACAGTTTCTTCTATGGACCGTGTGTGATACATTCAATAACGTAAACGATTTAACGGGAAACATTGTGTGTGATGCACCTGTGAACAAAAACGTTTTCCTTGGAGTGACTGTGTGGGATGTACATACGAACGGAAACGTTTAGCGGGGACTGACTGTGTGGGATGTACTTGCGACCGGAAACAATTTCATCGTATAATTGTATTTTTTAGCTCTACTATATGTATTTCCATATTTGAGCGCTCTCTGGCTGCACATGTTCTCATTCTGCCGAGCCTGCGCGCCAGGTGGGCATATCCCTGACGGTTTTTGGGTCTTGTGGGAAGGACCCCCCTATCGCCCAGACTCACTTGGCAACGGTTCCAAATGCCATTGCGGAAAGGGGTTAAAAATCGTTTGTTTAGGACCGACGCGCACCAGTGTCAATCACATCATTCTCTAATGATGTGATCTCGTTCATCAAATTTAGATATATTAAAACCGAGCATCCTCCCAGCCTCCCATGCTATTAGCATCCAGCGCCGTATGTTTTTATGATCTAGCCAATCTTGGCCGTTTGATATCTCCGTTAGCACCCCGTGGGTTGGGTGTTGTTGAGGGGCACTATTCCGGTGGAAAAATTGAAGTGTGCTGGTTGATTGGGCTTGTGCATGATGGCCCAACTAGCTGATTCGTTTTTGTCATCTTCATCACGAAGGAAGAATGGATCAGACGCTGGTCAGCGATGTCTCTTTGTATCCCTCGCTCAGCCCCACTCTTGGCCTAACCCTAGCCGCACACCCTTCCTTTCCCACTCTCGACTTAACCACCAGTGAAGGCAGAGGCAGCGGCAACGGTGAATCATCCCCCCTTCCCAGCAGCGTGGATTAGCACCATGGCGATCTCGCGCGCTCCCTTCCCGACCGTGACCTTGAAGAACGGCTTCCTCTACATCACTATCCCGTTCATGTATGATTTCTTCCATCAAACAATCACTCATGATGTCATCTCACTCTCAATTTTGCACAACTATGTTGTTATATTGCATCTGGTAACTTGATTTGGGAAGATCTTGGAGATAGGGAGGGGGATAGGTTGTGGCGGCCAGATCAGTTAGATGAGGTCAAAGAGAACCTTGAAGATTCACACTCATCACTCCAAAAGTTGTACCTTACTTGAATATTGATTCTTAATTTTTCATGTGCGAGGTGTATGGTGCTCTTCGCTTGTTCTACTCCCTGGTTGAACAAGCTCCTTATCCATGTTACAGACAGGTAGAATTGTTTTTTTACAAGATAGATAGAACCATTTTATTCTTGCCTCCTTCTCAGTTTATTTTGGGATAAGCACATCAAAGGATTCGTTCTGTAAAAAATAGTGTCTCTTGGACTACATGGTTTTGTTATAAAGGTAACCTTTATTAGCACATACTATCATTAGCGAATGTCATTAGGTTTCCTTGTCATGTAGTATGGAAACAATTGGAATGAACGGATGAGGTTAATTATATTTCCAGTATGTTACTTACTGATAAAAAATACGTACACACTAAATGCTAAATACGGACACACATGTCAAGTACATGTTGCACAGTTTCTAATATATTATACTTTAGGTATCTCTCAACTACGTAAAATTGGATTTCCCTAAAAGAAGCAAAATCACATTATTGTGCTAGTACTAATTTACTTATTTTAATATTCTGCCTATCTTGAGGCAAGTATCTAATTTTACTCCAACAGTAGCGTGCACATAGATATATGGGCACTTACACATGCACACACTTACAGTGAGACTCAATTACAATCGAATAGGTCTACATTTTTCTTTCTGTAGCTTCAAAGATATAGCAAAGACAGGTAAGAATAGCCACGGACAATTATCAATTATGATGATATTAGGTAGGTACCAAAGGTGAGGATTTCATACTAGGTTTCTGCCCATATTCAGTAAGAGAAAAATTTGTTTGAGTTTTAAAACCATTATTGTGTAACTTTACCGATGAGCTATTGTATTTGTACCAAGTAGATTCCTATATGACGCTTCAGTCCATTCTTATTTTATTTCTATTACTCTGTGGAAGAATAAACAGTCCCTAATGGATTTCCCCTGTTTTATTCACCTCTTTATAGACTAGATGCTAATGGATTTTGTGTGTTCCAGAGGCAATTGGTTGGGTTCGGTTCAATTCCTATAAATGGCAGGAGAGAAGCAAATCAATCAGATTGTACACTGCAGGGTTTGCTTATTATGCTCGGTGCAGGTGTGATGTAGTTAGAGATTGGTTAGTATGTGCATCAGCATTTATACATTTTTTTAAAATCGCTTGCTTTAAACGATACTTCATTAGACATGAGAACAAATGTAAACTTCCAAGGTTCTTCTTTCAGCATAGCGACAGTGAGCAAATTTTCAGCTTTCATTCTTCAAATTCACATTGCAATGTTTATCTGAATGGCATGTGTTCCTACTATTTGTAAAACTGTACTATTTCGCAGGTCTGGTAAACTGACAGTGAGTATGATGCTACAACTTCTAATTTCACCAAATAGGAATCGTGTGTTTTAGTACTGAACTCGAAATTTTAATAGGTTGTATTCTTTCTCCTTGACATTTGTTTTCATTTCTCACAAAACTAGAAGTTTGTCTATACTGCCACAACCAAACTTGATTGTCCATGTGTGTGTCAATTATATCACATGATTAAAACACTATTTTGCATACAATTGCGTCAATCACTATCATGATGCCATTAAAATTGAATGGGCGCAGCAACGCGCGCCTTTCATAATCTAGTGACAACTCATGTCTATGGCTAGTGACGGTGTCCTGGACTAGGGGGTACTCATCACGTCATCTCCCGATCAGTTGGATTGGGCCGAGGACCCCCATGACCGCATACTCATGGGCCACTTCGGACAGCTGCCGCATACAAGAAAGATTCCACAAGACTAGGCGATCAAGACAAGGACTCCTCCCCACCGGCGTATTCGGCTAGGACTCTTGTTATCCTAGGCCTCTAGTGCATTATATAAACCGAGGCTAGGCTAGTCGATAGAATATATACAACAATCATACCATAGGCTAGCTTCTAGGGTTTAGCCTCTCTGATCTCGTGGTAGATCAACTCTTGTACTACCCATATCATCAATATTAATCAAGCAGGACGTAGGGTTTTACCTTCATCAAGAGGGCCTGAACCTGGGTAAAACATCGTGTCCCCTGCCTCCTGTTACCATCGATCCTAGACGCACAGTTCGGGACCCCCTACCCGACATCCGCCGGTTTTGACACCGACATTGGTGCTTTCATTGAGAGCTCCGCTGTGTGATCGGCAAAAGGATCAATGGCTCACCCGCAGGTCAACTGCGATGCCGGCTTCTTCATCACCGGCACGGCCGGTCGCCTTGGCAGGACCGAGGACTGTGCCCTACCTCCGATCGTCATGTTCGGATGAGGGACTTCATCAACATCAACTCCGATCTCTATCAAGATCATGGAGGAATCATCCAGGGAGCCCGGGGGCTCAACGTCAACATTGCCCTCGGGTGACCGTGCTGTTTTTCTGGACAGCGAATTCGTATCCGCCGCCACCGCCTCCTCAAGTGTTTTTTTAATGATTGCTTCGGTGGAATTGTGCGGAATTGAGTCTACAACAAGCCTGAAAAAATTCATCGAGTTCCGATGGAGGAATCTCTGGCAATCCGTGATATACCGGAGCCCTGTCAAATCTGGACGGGAATCTGGACGAGTTTAGGGCGTGGTGTCCAGTTTCTAGCTCTGACGTCCCTTGGAAGATCCAACTGTTGATCGGCTGCGGAATTCCTATATATAGCACCCCTCAAAATTTCAGCTCGATCCGACCATTCAAACTCTGGTAAACCTCCGATGAGCGCAACGATTTTCGGATCTATTTTCTGCGCGAATACGGACCCGGCCAGAATTCATGTTTCTTTATGAACGTGATATTGGACAACCTTTTTTAAGGAATTTTCTTCTATGGTATTGCGTGTTGTTTTTAAACACGTACCCATAAAATTTTAAGCCTCCTCCAAGGTAATATTCACCATCACGCTGGTGTCAAACCAGTCTGGCAGTATTGCTCCACGGCTGCCGACCTGCGCTAGACAGGTTGCCGCTTTATTGAGCCGAGCTCAATTCCTTCGATCATCATATCGGCAAGCCGAACAAGAGTTCGGCATCGTGAAGGATAAATCATCACCAACGTCGCTGCCCCATGGATTACACGGAGCGGGAACACATGCATCACCGCATGGTCACTTTATCCAACCGGCATTGTCCGCGTCACAAGTTACGACATGCGTCAGCATGGCCGCACTGTTGCTTCTTTAAGCCGATGTCCATCACGCCGAACTGCTTCAACACCTCGGCTGACACGGCAGCTGCAACATCTCCTTACCGACCTGCTCTGTCTCCTCGGCTAGACCGAGGGCTTCACCTTCTCTTCATCAACTTACTTCGGAGACTTCGGCGTCACCAGCTGACCAGCTTCATCACAATAGCTGGACCACGGGCTTTTCCTCGGCGAGCCAACCTTTGCTAGCATCGCTAGGCCATCGCGTTATCACCCATCAGGCAATAGGTGTGCGGACCGATTCCCGATTTTGGGAGTCGCTTTTCTTCGGAATGCTACAACAAATAAACCAGGTGCTATTAATCCTAACAATTTTTGCTTATTGGGTTTATTTTTTCTTAAGGCATTATTACTCTGGCTTGTCCATCATATGTACACAGGTCTATCAAATGGTGGCCGCATTAACGACGGTCGCATGGTGGTTCGGTCAGTCTCTGTACATAGTCCGGCGAATGCCGCATCCAGAACTCGGACCGACCTGTGAATTCAGGCTTTGCCACGCCTTTACCGCATCACGCCGACGCCCTGCATCGACATTGACTTCGGCGCCAGGCCATATTTATTTTATTACTCACTTTGCATAAATTATTTATTATGCAACATTTTTTTATTACCATCATTATTATTATCTCCGGTTTGCACTATTTTTTGTGCATAGAAAAATGATCCGGGTTGGGCAGTATCGTCAACTTGGCGTACTGACATACCACGCCACCTCGGCTAGACGGGGGGCTTCGTCAACACTTCATTACCCCATGCCGGGGACTTCGGCATCACTCTGCCGGCCTGCATTGGTTGTGCTATGTCACCACCTCAGCGTGTCGAGCTCTCCGCTCCGCCACCTCGGGACCGGCTTGGGGGATGGAACCTTGTCCCACATCAAGCTCGGACCATGTCACAATGCCGAACACATTAACCAGCTAAGTCGCTTTCATGCTCAAAGTTTTAATTTTTAACTTGTGTTCGGTTCGACCAAGCATTATACTTTTTTGGAAAAAAGTTGCTTGTAAAAAATCTCCTCGTCAAAACTTTGTTTGTGACATGCAAATTCAAATACCCCGTTTATTTGGGGGCTCCCTTGACGGAGTTTTTTCTCTTGCATATGATTATACTTGTACGGCTTTGTTCCTTGTTCGTGTATTACGCCACAATATGCACCATATTGACATAAGCGATTTGCAAGCTGGGTTGCCTGGCTCCTGTGCTTACCCCTACGTTCCCGATTGTTTGGCTAGGGAGTAAAGGGAGCACCTCTATGATTGTCACGACCGGGTCATCCGAGCTCTGACCTCAGACTGGGTGAAGCCAAAAGCTAGCGCTCTTATTGTTTTCAATCATGGTCGGCACACAATGGAATTCATGAGTACAAAAAATCTATTGCACAAGTCTCATAGTAATAATGAGCACCGAAGAAAGGTATCGGTGGGGGTACTATTTTCTTCGAAGATGCTTCTTACACTTTGTTAGTAATACAACATAAGTTCCCTGAGCACGCTTTGTCTGTTACAGCCTTATGGCCTGATTGCCTGGTCATCGGAAACACCATCGATACTCTCGACAGGCGGAGTACATGACACTTTTCGGCCCTTGGCCGAAGAGGGAGAAGCCGACGGTCGGTTAAGACACGTTTAAAGTTCGGGTGAACACAAATATGATACAATTACTTTGGTACACACAATCATTATACATAAAATTCTTACCCAAGTCACTTGGGGGCTCTTAAAATTTATATGTGAGTTGTAAATGTGTTTTCTTCTTGGTCGTTGTCAAAACACGACTGAAGCACAATTTTTTTCTTTCTCTTCCAATTTTTGGATTGGCACCGAACACTTGATCTTGTTCGGACGTCATGTTTTTACTGATGTTTTTTGGTTTTTCAAGCTTTTGGCACTTTTAAACTATTTGTGTGTTTTCAGCACAAGTCTCGTAGTGCAACGCCGGACACCTTTAGAGATTCGGCAAAAACATTCTCGGATATTGCTATATATGCATCGGTGTCGAATTGTGTCTTCGGTCAATAGTTGGGTTGCCCGGCTCCTGCGCTTGCCTCCTACGTTCCGCTCTGTTTGGCTAGGTGTGCAAAGGGAGAACCACTGCGATTGTGCTTCCAGCTCACTTGGTTAAGCACCTCATTGGAGAAAGCCGAAAACTGACTATCACAATAAGCGTAAACTGGTCAGCAATCCGATGACTGTATTAAATGACGGGCCATTCATAACATTGGCCGAAGTGTTTACGGCTTGACCTCGATTGTCGCAGAACACTACCGGGGGCTAGTAACTGGCCTCCCAAACTAAAATCCTCAATATTTTGCTCTTACATTAGAGCTGAGGTTTCATGATCATGCTTAGCATGACAACCCAAAGAAAGGGATCGATAGCGGGACTATTTTCTTTGGAAGACATTTCTTATGATAAACAGTAATATAACATATCTCTCTGCGTACCTTTGTTTATAAAACCGTATGGCCAGATTGCCTTGTTTGTCGTAAATCTTTGCCCTCATAAAGGCTTTATAAAGTAAGACAAACACTCCTCGGCTACTGGCCGAGGAGGTGGAAGTCGATGGTCAGTCAACAAAGTTTTGTACAATGCGGATCCAAGCATTAAATGACGTAAAGTACTTGGATACATAGAATAATTACACATAATTTGTGATTTTACTCTGGATATCGATCCTTAATTCGGCCAACCATGCCCGCATTAAGGCTCGGGGGCTACTGGGCTTCAGGCTTATCATTTACTAATTTTAAAGGGGCGTATCGATCCCTTGATCTGGTGCTGCCACCCGAGCAGTGTCTCGGGGGCTACTGCATTGGCAATCCAGTGTAGAAAATTTAAGTGCAATATAGTTTTCGAGGAGATTATGATCCTCAGGTTGGTCGGCCGCACCCAACCTGAGTCTCGAGGACTCTGCACACCGCTTTTTGTGTCCTGAAGTATTCTGCTGAGCTAGGAGTTGATCCTCAGACCGATTTTGCAAATCAACCTGAGTCTCAGCGGCTACTGGGATCAGCGGTCTTATGTCATCCTTCAGGTGCATCTCAGGTTTTAGACCGATACACACCTTGAGGGCTACTGGCTATATATCTCGGCAGAGAATAAATTGCACCAATCAAAAATATTGACAAAAAATTGGCCCACAGTCGGGGTGGTGCATCACCTCGGAAGCAGTCCGGCATAAAGCTCGGGCGCTAGTGGCTGGCTCCATAGAGGGCATTTCCAGCATTAAGCTCGGCTAAACTCCTTCAACTCTATTGGACCAAGATGATCTATGACATCTTGGATATAGTCCGGCGTTGGAGCTTGGACATAGTCCGGCATTGGATCTCGGATACATTTCGGCGTTAGAGCTTGGAAGCAGTCCAGCATTGGTGCTCGGCTACAAAAGATACCTCGAATGCAGTCCGGCGTTAGAGCTCGGACGCAAGAGGACACTGCCTCCTGGGAACAACTTCAAACCCAAGGTGTGGCATAAAAATAAAAAGGCATTGATAAAGGCCGGAAACTTAAAGGGGCTCCTCGGATACCCGACGTGTCAACTCGTCGAATGCATTTCGACGATCCTCAAGATCGAAGATGGGAAGATTTGTTGAACCAGTTTCCAAGACCGACAACCGAAGATGAAGAACAGTTCGAAAGAATTGAGGATCGTCCCTAACTTGAAGACCAGTTCAGGGGGCTACTGACGGTGTCCTGGACTAGGGGGTACTCATCACGTCGTCTCTCGATCAGTTGGATTGGGCCGAGGACCCCCATGACTGCATACTCATGGGCTAGTTCGGACAGCTGCCGCATACAAGAAAGATTCCACAAGACTTGGTGATCAAGACAAGGACTCCTCCCCACCGGCGTATTCGGCTAGGACTCTTGTTATCCTAGGCCTCTGGTGCATTATATAAACCGAGGCCAGGCTAGTCGATAGAATATATACAACAATCATACCATAGGGTAGCTTCTAGGTTTTAGCCTCTCTGATCTCGTGGTAGATCAACTCTTGTACTACCCATATCATCAATATTAATCAAGCAGGATGTAGGGTTTTACCTCCATCAAGAGGGCCCGAACCTGGGTAAAACATCATGTCCCCTGCCTCCTGTTACCATCCGGCCTAGACGCACAGTTCGGGACCCCCTACCCGAGATCCGCTGGTTTTGACACCGACAGCTAGGAAACTTAACCATCTTTGATTAACGAGCTAGTGAAGTAGAGGCATACTAGTGACACTCTGTTTGTCTATGTATTCACACATGTACTAAGTTTCCGGCAAATACAATTCTAGCATGAATAATAAACATTTACATTGATATAAGGAAATATAAATAACAACTCTATTATTGCCTCTAGGGCATATTTCCTTCAGTCTCCCACTTGCACTAGAGTCAATAATCTAGATTACATTGTAATGATTCTAACACCCATGGAGTCTTGGTGTTGATCATGTTTTGCTCGTGAGAGAGGCTTAGTCAACGGGTTTGCAACATTCAGATCCGTATGTATCTTGCAAATCTCTATGTCTCCCTCATTGACTTGATCGCGGTTGGAATTGAAGTGTCTCTTGATGTGCTTGGTTCTCTTGTGAAATCTGGATTCCTTTGCCAAGGCAATTGCACCAGTATTGTCACAAAAGATTTTCATTGGACCCGATGCACTAGGTATGACACCTAGATCGGATATGAACTCCTTCATCCAGACTCCTTCATTTGCTACTTCTGAAGTAGCTATGTATTCCGCTTCGCACGTAGATCCCACCGCGGCGCTTTTTTTAGAACTGCACCAACCGACAGCTCCACCATTCAATAAAAATACGTATCCAGTTTCTGAATTAGAGTCATCCGGATCAGTGTCAAATCTTGCATCAACGTAACCATTTACGATGAGCTCTTTGTCACCTTCATAAACGAGAAACATATCCTTAGTCCTTTTCAGGTATTTCAGGATGTTCTTGACTGTTGTCCAGTGATCCACTCCTGGATTACTTTGGTACCTTGGTGCTAAACTTATAGCAAGGCACACATCAAGTCTGGTACACAGCATTGCATACATGATAGAACCTATGGCCAAAGCATAGGGAATGACTTTCATTTTCTCTCTATCTTCTGCAGTGGTCGGGCATTGAGTCTGACTCAACTTCACACCTTGTAACACATGCAAGAACCCTTTCTTTGCTTGATCCATTTTGAACTTCTTCAAAACTTTAACAAGGTATGTGCTTTGTGAAAGTCCAATTAAGCGTCTTGATCTATCTCTATAGATCTTGATGCCCAATATATAAGCAGCTTCCACCAAGGTCTTTCATTGAAAAATTCTTATTTAAGTATCCTTTTATGCTATCCAGAAATTCAGTATCATTTCCGATCAACAATATGTCATCCACATATAATATCAGAAATGCTACAGATCTCCCACTCACTTTCTTGTAAATATAGGCTTCTCCAAAAGTCTGTATAAAACCATATGCTTTGATCACACTATCAAAGCATATATTCCAACTCTGAGATGCTTGAACCAGTCCATAAAATGGATCGCTGGAGCTTACACACTTTGTTAGCACCTTTTGGATCGACAAAACCTTCTGGTTGCATCATATACAACTCTTCTTTAAGATATCCATTAAGGAATGCAGTTTTGACATCCATTTGCCAAATTTCATAATCATAAAATGCGGCAACCGCTAACATGATTCGGACAGACTTAAGCATCGCTACGGGTGAGAATGTCTCATCGTAGTCAACTCTTTGAACTTGTCGAAAACCTTTCACAACAAGTCGAGCTTTGTAGACAGTAACATTACCGTCAGCTTCGGTCTTCTTCTTGAAGATCCATTTATTCTCTATGGCTTGCCGATCATCGGGCAAGTCACCCAAAGTCCACACTTTGTTCTCATACATGGATCCCATCTCATATTTCATGGCCTCAAGCCATTTTGCAGAATCTGGGCTCATCATCGCTTCCTCGGAGTTCGTAGGTTCGTCATGGTGAAGTAACATGACCTCCAGAACAAGATTACCGTACCACTCTGGTGCAGATCTTACTCTGGTTGACCTACGAGGTTCGGTAGTAACTTGATCAGAAGCTTCATGATCATCATCATTAGCTTCCTCACAAATCGGTGTAGGAATCACTATAATTGATTTCTGTGATGAACTACTTTCCAATAAGGGAGCAGGTACAATTACCTCATCAAGTTCTACTTTCCTCCCACTCACTTCTTTCAAGAGAAAATCCTTCTCTAGAAATGATCCATTCTTGGCAATGAATATCTTGCCTTCGGATCTATGATAGAAGGTGTACCCAACAGTCTCCTTTGGGTATCCTATGAAGACACATTTCTCCGATTTGGGTTCGAGCTTATCAGGTTGAAGCTTTTTCACATAAGCATCGCAGCCCCAAACTTTAAGAAACGACAACTTGGGTTTCTTGCCAAACCACAGTTCATATGGTGTCGTCTCAACGGATTTCGATGGTGCCTTATTTAACGTGAATGCAGTCGTCTCTAAATCATAACCCCAAAACGATAGCGGTAAATCAGTGAGAGACATCATAGATCGCACCATATCTAATAAAGTGCGGTTATGATGTTCGGACACACCATTACGTTGTGGTGTTCCAGGTGGCGTGAGTTGCGAAACTATTCCGCATTGTTTCAAATGAAGACCAAACTCGTAACTCAAATATTCTCCTCCATGATCAGATCATAGAAACTTTATTTTCTTGTTACGATGATTTTCCACTTCACTCTGAAATTCTTTGAACTTTTCAAATGTTTCAGACTTATGTTTCATCAAGTAGATATACCCATATCCGCTCAAATCATCTGTGGAAGTCGGAAAATAACGATACCGGCCACGAGCGTCAACACTCATCGGACCGCATACCTCAATGTGTATTATTTCCAATAAGTCTGTTGCTCGTTCCATTGTTCCGGAGAACGGAGTCTTAGTCATCTTTCCCATGAGGCATGGTTCGCAAGCATCAAGTGATTCATAATCAAGTGATTCCAAAATCCCATCAGCATTGAGTTTCTTCATGCGCTTTACACCAATATGACCTAAACGGCAGTGCCACAAATAAGCCGCACTATCATTATTAAACTTATATCTTTTGGCTTCAATACTATGAATATGTGCATCACTACTATCAAGATTTAGTAAAAATAGACCACTCATCAAGGGTGCATGACCATAAAAGATATTACTCATATAAATAGAACAAGCATTATTCTCTGATTTAAATGAATAACCGTCTCGCATCAAACAACATCCAGATATAATGTTCATGCTCAACGCTGGCACCAAATAACAATTATTCGGGTCTAAAACTAATCCCGAAGGTAGATGTAGAGGTAGCGTGCCGATGGCGATCACATCGACTTTGGAACCATTTCTCACGTGCATCGTCACCTCGTCCTTAGCCAATGTTCGCTTAATCCGTACCCCCTGTTTCGAGTTGCAAATATTAGCAACAGAACCAGTATCAAATACCCAGGAGCTACTGCAGCATTAGTAAGGTACACATAAATAACATGTATATCAAATATACCTTTCACTTTGCCATCCTTCTTATCCGCTAAATACTTGGGGCAGTTTCGCTTCCAGTGACTAGTCCCTTTGTAGTAGAAGCACTCAGTCTCAGGCTTAGGTCCAGACTTGGGCTTCTTCACTTGAGCAGCAACTTGCTTGCTGTTCTTCTTGAAGTTCCCCTTCTTCCCTTTGCCCTTCTACTTGAAACTGGTGGTCTTGTTGACCATCAACACTTGATGCTCCTTCTTGATTTCTACCTCCGCAACCTTTAGCATCGCGAAGAGCTCGGGAATTGTCTTATCCATCCCTTGCATATTATAGTTCATCATGAAGCTTTTATAGCTCAGTGGCAGTGATTGAAGAACTCTATCAATGACACTATCAATTGGAAGATTAACTCCCAGTTGAGTCAAGTGATTGTGGTACCCACACATTCTAAGTATGTGTTCACTGACAGAACTATTCTCCTCCATTTTTCAGATGTAGAACTTATTGGAGACTTCATATCTCCCAATCCGGGCATTTGCTTGAAATATTAACCTCAACTCCTGGAACATCTCATATGCTCCATGACGTTCAGAACGTCGTTGAAGTCCCGGTTCTAAGCCGTAAAGCATGGCACACTGAACTATCGAGTAGTCATCAGCTTTGCTCTGCCAGGTGTTCATAACATCTGTAGTTGCTCCTGCAGCGGGTTTGGCACCTAGCGGTGCTTCTAGGACGTAATTCTTTTGTGCAGTAATGAGGATAATCCTCAAGTCACGGACCCAGTCTGTTGATAACCCACAAGTATAGGGGATCACAACAGTTTTCGAGGGTAGAGTATTCAACCCAAATTTATTGATTCGACACAAGGGGAGCCAAAGAATATTCTCAAGTATTAGCAGTTGAGTATCCAGCAAGACTACGATGGGATTACTCACGCACGGCGGAGAGCATCATGAAATTGGTGATGGAGGAAGGTTGATGATGACGATGGCGATGGATTCCCCTCTCCGAACCCCGAATGGACTTCAGATTAGCCCTCCCGAGGAAGATTAGGGATTGGCGGTGGCTCCGTATCATAAAATGTGATGAATCCTTCTCTCTGTTTTTTTCTCTTCGAAAGTGAATATATAGAGTTGGGGTTGAGGTCGGTGGAGTCTCAGGGGGCCCACGAGGCCCTGCACCCTCATTGACAGGGTGTGGGCCCCTAATGCTGATTCTTTCTCCAGTATTTTTCATGTCATTCCAAGAACTTTTATTTCTGCACAAAAATAACACCATGGCAATTCCATTGGAAAACAACGTCAGTCCAGGTTAGTTCCATTCAAATCATGCAAGTTAGAGTCCAAAACAAGGGCAAAAGTGTTTGGAAAAGTAGATACATTGGAGACGTATCAACTCCCCCAAGCTTAAAGCTTTGCTTGTCCTCAAGCAATTCAGTTGACAAACTGAAAGTGATAAAGAAAAACTTTTACAAACTCTGTTTGATCTTGTTGTTGCAAATATGTAAAGCCAGCATTCAAGTTTTCAGCAAAGATTATGAACTAACCATATTCACAATAACATTTAGGTCTCATGTTTACTCATATCAATGGCATAATCAACTAGCGAGCAATAATAATAAATCTCAGGTGACAACACTTTCTCAAAACAATCATAACATGATATAACAAGGTGGTATCTCATGAGCCCTTTCTGAGACCGCAAAACATAAGTGCAGAGCACCCCTGAAGATCAAGGACTGACTAGACATTGTAATTCATGGTAAAAGAGATCCAGTCATAGTCATACTCAATGTAAATTAATAGCAATGCATGCGAATGACAGTGGTGCTCTCCAACTGGTGCTATTTAATAAGAGGAAGATGACTCAACATAACAACCAAGATATCTCAATATCTTCCATGCTACACACATTATAGGATGTTCCCAAATAGAATGGTAAATTTTATACTCCCCCACCACCAACAAACATCAATCCATGGCTTGTCCGAAACAACGGGTGCCTCCAACTAACAACAATCCTGGGGGAGTTTTGTTTGCACTTATTTTTATTTGAGCATGGGACTGGGCATCTCGGGTACCAGCCATTTTTTCATGAGTGATGAGCGGAGTCCACTCATCGTGAGAATAACCCACCTAGCATGGAATATATAGACACCCCTAGTTTATACATGAGCTATTCGAGCTTACAAAACAGAATTTCATTTGATGGTTTAGAGTTTAGCACATACAAAGTTACTTGGAACGGCAGGTAAATACCGCTTATAGGAAGGTATGGTGGACTCATATGGAATAACTTTGGGGTTAATGGAAGTGGATGCACAAGCAGTATTCCCGCTTAGTACAAGTGAAGGCTAGAAAGAGACTGGGAAGAGACCAATTAGAGAGCGACAACAGTCATGAACATGCATTAAGATTAATCAACAATGAGTGCAAGCATGAGTAGGATATAAATCACCATGAACATAAATATCATGGAGGCTATGTTGAATTTGTTTCAACTACATGCATGAACATGTGCCAAGTCAAGCCACTCGAATCGTTCAAAGGAGGATACCAACCATTTTAGTAGCATGTTGGCACGCAAGGTAGACTATGATAAACTCCTAGCTAATTAAGCATGGAATGGGCAACTATAATCTCTAAATGTCACTGCAAACATGTTTCATTCATAATAGGCTGAATCAGGAATGATGAACTAATCATATTTACAAAAACAAGATAGTTCGAGTTCATACCAGCTTCTCTCATCTCATTCAGTCCATCATATATCGTCATTACTGCCTTTCACTCGCACGACCGAACTGTGTGGATAATAATAATAGTGCATGTGAATTGGACTAAGCTGGAATCTGCAAGCATTTAATACAGGGGAGAAGACAAGGTAATATGGGCTCTTGGTTAAATCAACAATAATGCATATGAGATCCACTCAACATTTTCATCATGGTCTTCTCCTCTCGACCACCAAAGAATAAGAAAAGAAATAAAACTATTTACACAAGAAAGCTCCCAACAAGCAAAAGAAGAATCAAGAAATCTTTTTGGGTTTTCTTTTAATTACTACTACTACAACTAATTTTTTTGGCATTTTCTTAAGGTTTTTCAAACACACAAGAAGAAGGCTTAGAAAAGAAAATAAACTAGCATGGATAGTACAATGAAAAAGTATGAGCACCGACAACTGGCATGAGTGTGTGAACATGAAGGTAATGTCGGTGAGAAATGCATACTCCCCCAAGCTTAGGCTTTTGGCCTAAGTTGGTCTATGGCCACTGCTAGCCTGGTGGATATCCAAAGTCGTAGCTGGGGTTGTACTAAGATGCAGCAGCTACTGCCTGAAGAGCTGCAGCTTGGAGGCGAGCTTCCTCCGTCCTCCTCTCGTACTCGTTCGCTTCCTCCCTGGTTATAACATATCTCCTTTTTGCCTGAAAGTTAAAGAAAGTAGGAGCAAGGGGGCAACATGGACAGTGCGATGTCTGTCAAAGATTAGTCGGTCCTAGAGGAACTGTTCGTTCCTCTCAAGAAACTGATGGCGAACCATAGCATTATAATCTAGATAAGCAGGAGGCAACTCCATATCATTTCCACGTATGGCTATACCAAGATAATTAGCTACACGAGTTGCATAAATTCCACCAAACAAATCTCCATTTATACTGTTAAGATGCAACCTTTGTGCCATAATGGCCCCCAAGTTATATTGTTTATCTCCTAATACCGCACTTTTGAGGACACAAAGATCTGGATCGCACATGTGACAAGCCTCATATTTACCGTTGATGCATCTACCTATAAAGAGAGCGAAATAATGTATGGAAGGGAAATGAATGCTCCCTATGGTAGCTTGTGTGATTTCTCTAGATTCCCCCACAGTGAAACCAGCAAGAAAGTCTTTATATTCAGATTTGCGAGGTTCACTAACATTGCCCCACTGCGGGAGTTTACAGGAAGTATTAAAATCTTCTAGGTCCATGGTATATGATTTATCAAATAAAATAGTGTGACAATTTCGCGAGGATGTAAATTTAAACCTCCTCACAAAGGAATCAGTTAGGTAGTGGTACTGTAGGCACTTATCTGACACGAAGTCCTCAAGATCAGCATTACGCACATACGCGTCAAATTCATCCTTGATGCCTTCCTGGACCATAAACTCCTCTGACATCCATTCACAAAGCCGCACTTGAGCTTCCCTTGGTGGTTCATCGTCCGGCTCACATAACGCAAGCCTTGGTCCTTGTTTCCTTGAAGAACCACATTGGTACATTTTCCTATGCATTTTTCTTTCTTTGAAAATTTTCTGAAATTTTTAGTGACTCGAAATAAAAGTGAACCAAACTCAACAAAATTGATAGCAACTATTCCCACAAGTGCCTAGAGGCTCTATCATGCATTAAAACTACTTTTGACCATATAAATTTGACATGCAAGCTCAAGAACAGGGTCACCTTAGCAGCAAAAATTTGCAATAAATAAAGCACTAGAACAAAAACTAATTGGACCATTGGAGGAGTCACATACTGAAGAACAATCTCCCCAAACAGTTTTGTGAATGGATGATAACCCACAAGTATAGGCGATCACAACAGTTTTCGAGGGTAGAGTATTCAACCCAAATTTATTGATTCTACACAAGGGGAGCCAAAGAATATTCTCAAGTATTAGCAATTGAGTTGTCAATTCAACCACACCTGGAAACTTAATATCTGCAGCAAAGTGTTTAGTAGCAAAGTAATATAATAGTAGTGGCAACGGCGGTAAATGGTAACGATAGCAAAAGTAATATTTTTGGTATTTTGTAGTGAGGATAACAATAGCAACAGAAAAGTAAATAAACAAAGAACAATATATGGAAAGCTCGTAGGCAATGGATCGGTGATAGAGAATTATGCCGGATGCGGTTCATCATGTAACAGTCATAACCTAGGGTGACACAGAACTAGCTCCAATTCATCAATGTAATGTAGGCATGTATTCCGAATATAGTCATGCGTGCTTATGGAAAAGAACTTGCATGACATCTTTTGTCCTACCCTCCCGTGGCAACGGGGTCCTAGCGGAAACAAAGGGATATTAAGGACTCCTTTTAATAGGGTACCAGACCAAAGCATTAACAAATAGTGAATGCATGAACTCCTCAAACTATGGTCATCACCGGAAGTGGTCCCGATTATTGTCACTTCAGGGTTGCCGGATCATAACACATAGTAGGTGACTATAGACTTGCAAGATAGGATCAAGAACTCACATATATTCATGAAAACATAATAGGTTCAGATCTGAAATCATGGCACTCGGGCCCTAGTGACAAGCAATAAGCATGGCAAAGTCATAGAAACATCAATCTCAGAACATAGTGGATACTAGGGATCAAACCCTAACAAAACTAACTCGATTACATGATAAATCTCATCCAACCCATCACCGTCCAGCAAGACTACGATGGAATTATGCATGCACGGCGGTGAGCATCATGAAATTGGTGATGGAGGATGGTTGATGATGACGATGACGATGGATTCCCCTCTCCGGAGCCTTGAATGGACTCTAGATTAACCCTCCTGAGAGAGTTTAGGGCTTGGCGGCGGCTCCGTATCGTCAAACGTGATGAATCTTTCTCCCTGGTTTTTTCTCTCCGAACACGAATATATAGAATTGGAGTTGAGGTCGGAGGAGCTCCGGGGGTTCACGAGGTAGGGGGCGTGCCCAGGGGGGCGGGCGCGCCCCCACCCTCGTGGCTAGGGTGTGGGTCCCCTGGTCTTGATATTTTGCCAGTATTTTTTATTATTTCCAAAAATAGTCTCCGTGAAGTTTCAGGTCATTCCGAGAACTTTTGTTTCTGCACACAAATAACACCATGGCAATTCTGCTGAAAACAGGGTCAGTCCGGGTTAGTTCCATTCAAATCATGCAAGTTAGATTCCAAAACAAGGGCAAAAGTGTTTGGAAAAGTAGATACGACGGAGACATATCAACTCCCCCAAGCTTAAACATTTGCTTGTCCTCAAGCAATTCAGTTGACAAACTGAAAGTGATAAAGAAAAACTTTTACAAACTCTATTTGCTCTTGTTGTTGTAAATATGTAAAGCCAGCATTCAAGTTTTCAGCAAAGATTATAAACTAACCATATTCACAATAACACTTAGGTCTCATGTTTACTCATATCAATGGCATAATCAACTAGCGAGCAATAATAATAAATCTCGGGTGACAACACTTTCTCAAAACAATCATAATATGATATAACAAGATGGTATCTCGCTAGCCCTTTCTGAGACCGCAAAACATAAATGCAGAGCACCTTTAAAGATCAAGGACTGACTAGACATTGTAATTCATGGTAAAAGAGATCCAGTCAAGTCATACTCGATGTAAACTAATCAGTAATGAATGCAAATGACAGAGATGCTCTCCAGCGGGTGCCTTTTAATAAGAGGAGGATGACTCAGCATAAAAGTAAATAGATAGGCCCTTCGCAGAGGGAAGCAGGGATTTGTAGAGGTGCCAGAGCTCGGTTTTGAAAAAGAGATGAATAATATTTTGAGCGGTATACTTTCATTGTCAACATAACAACCAAGAGATGACGATATCTTCCGTGCTACACACATTATAGGCGGTTCCCAAACAGAATGGTAAAGTTTATACTCCCCCTCCACCAACAAGCATCAATCCATGGCTTGCTCAAAACAACGAGTGCCTCCAACTAACAAGAGTCCTAGGGGGAGTTTTGTTTGCAATTATTTTGATTTCATTTGCATAAAGCATGGGACTGGGCATCCCGGTGACCAGCCATTTTCTCGGGAGTGAGGAGCGGAGTCCACTCCTCTTGAGAATAACCCGCCTAACATGGAAGATACAGACAGCCCTAGTTGATACAAGAGCTATTCGAGCATACAAAACAGGATATTTATTTGAAGGTTTAGATTTTGGCACATACAAATTTACTTGGAACGGCAGGTAGATACCTCATATAGGAAGGTATAGTGGACTCATATGGCATAACTTTGGGGTTTATGGAGTTGGATGCACAAGCAGTATTCCCGCTTAGTACAAGTGAAGGCTAGCAAAAGACTGGGAAGCGACCAACTAGAGAGCGACAACAGCCATGAACATGCATTAAAGTTAATGAACATTGAGTGTGAGCATGAATAGGATACAATCCACCATGAACATAAATATCGTGAAGGCTATGTTGATTTTGTTTGAACTACATGCGTGAACATGTGCCAAGTCAAGTCACTTAAATCATTCAGAGGAGGATACCACGCTATCATACCACATCACATCCATTTTAATAGCATGTTGGCACGCAAGGTTAACCATTATAAGCCCCTAGCTAATTAAGCATGGCATAAGAAACTATGATCTCTAATTGTCATCGCAAACATGTTTATTCATAATAGGCTGAATCAGGAACGATGAACTAATCATATTTAGAAAAACAAGAGAGGTCGAGTTCATACCAGCGTCTCTCATCTCAATCAGTCCATCATATATCGTCATAATTTCCTTTCACATGCATGACCGAACGATGTGGATAATAATAATAGTGCACGTGCATTGGACTAAGCTGGAATCTGCAAGCATTCAATAAAAAGGAGAAGACAAGGCAATATGGGCTCTTTTGTCAGATCAACAATAATGCATATAAGGGGCACTTCAACAATTTAATCATGATCTTCTCCTATCGACCCCCAAAGAAAAGAAAAGAAATAAAATTATATACACGGGAAAGCTCCCAACAAGCAAAAGAAGAACAAGAAATCTTTTTGGGTTTTCTTTTTAATTACTACTACAAGCATGGAAAGTAAACTAATTAAAAGCTACAACTAATTTTTTTGTTTTTCTTAAGGTTTATTAAACACACAAGAAGAAAGCAATAAAAAGGAAATACACTAGCATGGATAATACAGTGAAAAAGTATGATCACCGACATCTAGCAATGAGTGTGTGAACATGAATGTAATGTCGGTGAGAAATACGTACTCCCCCAAGCTTAGGCTTTTGGCCTAAGTTGGTCTATGACCACGGCTGGCCTGGCGGATATCCAATGTAATAGTTGGGGTCATACTGAGATGCAGCAGTCATTGCATCATGGGCTGCAGCTTGGAGGCGAGCTATCTCAGCCCTCCTCTTATACTCTTCTGCCTCCTCTCTGGTTATAAAATATCTCCCTTTTGCCTGGAAATCAAAGAAAGTAGAAGCAGGGAGAGCGACGTGATAGGTGCGTCATCTGTCAAAGATTAGTCAGTACTGGAGGAACTGATCGTTCCTCTCAACAAACTGATGGCGAACCATAGCCTCATAATCCAAATAAGCAAGAGGCAACTCAATATCATCCTCACGTATGGTCATACCAAGAAAATTAGCTATGCGGCTTGCATAAATTCCACCAAAGAAATCTCCATTAAATCTATTAAGATGCAACCTACGTGCAACAATGGCTCCCAAATTATAAGATTGATCTCCTAACACAGCACTCCTAAGAATACTGAGGTCAGGGACACACATGTGACATGCTTCATATTTACCGTTAATGCATCTACCTATGAAGAGAGCAAAATAATGTATAGCAGGAAAGTGAATGCTCCCTATGGTAGCTTGTGCTATATCTCTAGATTCCCCCACAGTTATACTAGCAAGAAAATCTCTAAATTCAGATTTGCGAGGTTCACTAGCACTACCCCATGTGGAAGTTTGCAAGCAGTGGTAAAGTCCTCTAAGTCCATAGTGTAAGAATTTTCATAAAGATCAAACAGGACAGTTTGAGAATTGCGTGAAGATGAAAATTCAAACCTCCTCTCAAAGGAACTAATGAGATAGTGGTACTGATGGCACTTTTCTGCCTAGAAGCTCACAAGATCAGCATTACACAAATATGCCTTAAATTCTTCCTTAATTCATGCTCGATCCATGAAGTCCTCTGAAGGCCATTCACAAGACCACACTGGAGCGTCCCTTGGTGGCTCATCATCAGCAGCACGCATTGCAAGCCTGGGTCCTTGTTTCCTTGAAGAGCCACCTTGGTACATTTTCCTGAACATATTTCTTCCTCTGAATTTTTTTTGAAATTTTTAGTAACTTCAAATAAAAGTAAACCAAACTCAACAAAATTGATAGCAACTACTCCTACAAGTGCCTAGAGCCTATATCATGCATTAGAACTACTTGGAACCATATAAATTTGACATGCAAGCTCAAGAATGTGGTCACCTAGGCAACACAAATTTGCAATGAATAAAGCACTAGAACAAAAACTAATTGGACCAATGGAGGAGTCACATACCAAGGAATAATCCCCCGAAGCAGTTTTGTGAGAGGTTCTTTGAGCAAGGAGACCGAAAATCATAGCAAAAGGGGCTAGAACTTGTGCTTGAGCTGGATAATGGTGTTTGTGGGAGGAAGAAGGAGTGTGTGGGTGCAGGAATAAGTGGAGGAGGGACACCATGGGCCCACGAGGCAGGGGGCGCGCCCAGGGGGTAGGGCGCACCCTCCACCCTCGTGGCCAGGTGGATGCCCCCTGCTGTGTTCTCAATGCCAAATATTCTCAAATATTCCAGAAAAAATCATATTTAAATTTCAGGACATTTGGAGAACTTTAATTTTCGGGGTATTTTTATATTGCACGGATAATTCAGATAACAGACAGAAAATACTATTTTTATTTTATTTAATATAAATAACAGAAAGTAAAAGGAGGGTACAGAGAGTTGTGTTTTCTAAATTCATCCATCTCATGCTCATCAAAAGGAATCCACTAACAAGGTTGATCAGGTCTTGTTAACAAACTCATTCCGACTAACATGGAACCGGAGAATTTTCGAATAACACTAGGTTACCTCAACGGGGATATGCACATCCCCCATAATAAGAATATCATATTTCTTCTTGGCAGTAGGAAGAGGAAATTCAAAACCTCCAATAGTGATTGTTGAAATTTTTCCAATACAATTTATACTGTGGACTTGAGGTTGTTTCCTCGGAAAGTGTACTGTATGCTCATTACCATTAACATGAAAAGTGACATTGCCTTTGGTGCAATCAATAATAGCCCCTGTAGTATTCAAAAAGGGTCTTCCAAGAATAATATACATACTGTCGTCCTCGGGAATATCAAGAATAACAAAGTCCATTAAAACAGTAACGTTCAACCACAACAGGCACATCCTCACAAATACTGACAGGTATAGCAGTTGATTTATCGACCATTTGCAAAGATATTTCAGTAGGTGTCAAGTTATTCAAATCAAGTCTACGATATAAAGAGAGAGGCATAACACTAACACCGGCTCCAAGATCACATAAAGCAGTTTAAAATAGTTTCTTTTAATGGAGCATGGTATAGTGGGTACTCCTGGATCTCCTAACTTCTTAGGTATTCAACCCTTAAAAGTGTAATTAGCAAGCATGGTGGAAATTTCAGCTTCCGGTATCTTTCTTTTATTAGTAACAATTTCTTTCATGTACATAGCATAAGGATTCATTTTGAGCATATTAGTTAATCGCATACACAAAAAGATAGGTCTAATCATTTCAGCAAAACACTCAAAATCCTCATCATCCTTTTTCTTGGATGGTTTGGGAGGAAAAGGCATGGGTTTTTGAACCCATGGTTCTCTTTCTTTACCATGGTTCCTAGCAACAAAGTCTCTCTTATCATAATGTTGATTCTTTGATTGTGGGTTATCAAGATCAACAACAGGTACAATTTCTATATCATTATCATTACTAGGTTGAGCATCATCATGAACATTATCATTAACATTATCACTAGTGTCAGGTTCATTACCAGATTGTGTTTCAACATCAGAAATAGAAACATCATTGGGATTCTCAGGTGTGTCAGCAACAAGTTCACTAGAAGCATGCAAAGTCCTATCATTTTTATTTTTCTTCCTTTTAGAAGGACCAGGTGCATCTATATTATTTCTCTAAGAATCTTGCTCAATTCTGTTAGGGTGACCTTCAGGATACAAAGGTTCCTGAGTCATTTTACCACCTCTAGTAGCCACTCTAAAAGCATAGTCATTATTCTTACTATTCAATTCATTGAGCAAATCATTTTGAGCTTTAAGTACTTGTTCTACTTGAATGGTAACCATAGAAGCATGTTTACTAATAAGTTTAAGTTCACCTTTGACATTAGCCATATAATCACCCAAGTGTTCAAGCATATCAGCATTGTGTTTTAATTCTCTACCAAAATAAGCATTTCTTATTGCTTAACCATAAATTTATCAAATTCATCTAAGCATGGGCTAGCAAACTTAGTAAATGGGATTTCAGCTTTATCATATCTATAGAGAGAATTTACCTTTACTACCTATGTCGGGTTATCAAGACTATGTGTTTCTTCAATAGGCGGTAAATTAAGACCATGTATTTCTTCAATAGGAGGTAAATTCTTAACATCTTCAGCTTTATTACCATTTTCTTTCATAGATTTCTTTGCCTCTTGCATATCTTCAGGACTAAGAAATAGAACACCTCTTTTCTTCCGAGTTGGTTTAGGAATAGGCTCAGGAGTTGGCTCAGGAGCTGGCTCAGGAAGTGTCCAATTATTTTCATTTGTCAACATATTATTCAATAGAATTTCAGCTTCATCTCGTGTTCTTTCCCTGAAAACAGAACAAGCACAACTATCCAGGTAATCTCTGGAAGCATCGGTTAGTCCATTATAAAAGATATCAAGTATTTCATTTTTCTTAAGAGGATGATCAGGCAAAGCATTAAGTAATTGGAGAAGCCTCCCCTAAGCTTGTGGGAGACTCTCTTCTTCAATTTGCACAAAATTATATATATCCCTTAAGGCAGCTTGTTTCTTATTAGCAGGGAAATATTTAGCAGAGAAGTAATAAATCATATCCTAGGGACTACGCACACAACCAGGATCAAGAGAATTAAACCATATCTTAGCATCACCCTTTAATGAGAACAGAAATATTTTAAGAATATAAAAGTAGTCAGTTCTCTCATCATTAGTGAACAGGGTGGCTATATCATTTAATTTCATAAGATGTGCCACAACAGTTTCAGACTCATAGCCATAAAAAGGATCAGATTCAACCAAAGTAATTATATCAGGATCAATAGAGAATTCATAATCCTTATCAGAATATATAGAGTTGGAGTTGAGGTCGGAAGAGCTCCATGGGGCCCACGAGGTAGGGGGTGCGCCCAGTGGGCAGGCGTGCCCCCACCCTCGTGGCTAGGGTATGGGCCCCTGGTCTTGATATTTTGCTAGTATTTTTTAATATTTCCAAAAATAGTCTCCGTGAAGTTTCAGGTCATTCCGAGAACTTTTGTTTCTGCACATAAATAACACCATGGCAATTTTGCTGAAAACAGCGTCAATCCGAGTTAGTTCCATTCAAATCATGCAAGTTAGAATCCAAAACAAGGGAAAAGGTGTTTGGAAAAGTAGATACGATGGAGACGTATCAATGGAGCTTTGAGAAAAGAGATCGAAAATGGCAGCAAGATGAGCTAGAACACGGGTTTGAGCTACGGGAGGATTTTTCTGGAAGAAGACAATGTGAGTGGGTGCTGGAATAAGTGGAGGGGGTCCATGTGGGTCCCACAAGGCAGGGGGCGCGCCATGCACCCTCGTGGGCAAATGGTGGGCCCCCTGGTGTGTTCTCAGTGCCAGAAATTCTTAAATATTCTACAAAAAATCATATTTCATTTTCAGGACATTTGGACAACTTTTATTTTCGGGGTATTTTTATTGCAAGGATAATTCAGAAAACAGACAAAAAATACTATTTTTTCTCTATTTAATCTAAATAACAGAAAGTAAAATGGGGTACTGTCATGGAGTTGACACGGCAGATGTCCTAGAGCAAGGACTTAGTCGTAGGGCCATCACACTAGGAAGCTTAAAGGGGTTGATCAGGACAAAGGACACACGAGAGAGTTTATACTAGTTTGGCCCCTTACGATGAAGGTAAAAGCCTACATCTAGTTGGGATTGGTATTGTTGAGGTTTCGATCTCCATGGGGCTCAACTCGCCGGCTTGGCTATCGACTTGGTTGTTTCTTGCCCTAAACCGCCACCGGGTCGTCCCCTTATATACACGGGTTGACGCTTGGTGGCCTACAGAGTCCCGGCCGGCTCATAATCATGTCCGGCTCGGTGACTTCCCTTACATGCCTTTCTTTACAAGTCCTTCCTTACATATAGCGGTTTTACAATATCAGGCCTTAAGCCGGCCCCAGGCCTTTGGGCCTTCTATACATTTAGTAAACTATCATCTTGAATGTTTATCGGGCTTCTTCTGTAACCCGCCATTAGGGCTGACCCGGCCCCACCTGGGCGGGTCATACTAGTAGTAATATCCCCAACATTAGGCCCCAGGCCGACTTTGAACTTTGTTCTCTGTCAATCTTCAATACTTAGGTGGAATCCATCCTGTGTCTGAAAACTTCTGTAACCCGCCGTGACTTCATCTTCTGAAAACACAAAAAACCTTCATGACGTCATCTTTCAACGGATCTTTCATTTTTAATGCCTTCCGAGAATCGAGGCGACCGTTTATTTGGATAATCATTATTCGGCTCTCCTTGATTTTCGCGCCCGCCTGTTCTCTTACTCCCTTATAAATAGGTACCACTTAGGTATTTTTCATTCTCCCCCTTCGGTCGTCTTCCTCCTCTCTCTGCTTCGCTGCCGCTCGAGCTCTGCCGCCACCGCCACAGATCTCCTCGTCTCCACCTCAGGCCGCTGCATCGACCTGACTTATCCAGAGAAAACGCGACGAACCTCCGTAGTGAATCTGTACCCGTAAGTCTCGCCTTCTTACTCTTTTTAGATCTGCATTAGGGCTTTGCGAGTTCGTCGGTGTTCTTCATCGTTCTTCATGAACTTTCCTGGTAGTTCTTCCTCCGCAGCCTCTAGGGATCCAAAAAGGAAATATAACTCGCGCGGTAGTTGTTTGGCATCCATTTTTGATAGCCGTAGATCCATTTTTCTCTGTATAGATGCTTCGTTATAGCTGATGAACCCATCTGTACTAGATATTTAGGTCTAGAATATTTTTCTTTTCAGAACAGCCATTTGATCCAAAATAATAATGACAACTTGGTAAAATGTGTTTATGCCAACACTTAGCTGAATCTGCTTTCTGAAAAAATCTGTAGTCATGGCGGCTTACCGCTCCGGCTTTCTTTTCCCTATATGTCATTAGCCCTTAGTTAAACCGCCATTACTTGTTTTATAACTGACCGTAAACTGAACTGGCATGTTGTTAATTATTTTTCAGTTCTTTGCACATCATGCCATCAAAGACACCCACCGTCTGTAATTGGGTCCCCTCATCCATAAGTGAGGAACGGTTAAAAGAGTTCTTCATCGTTGGGTTTCTGCCTTCAAAAAATGTCATGTCTTATCGTGCTCCTGACCCGGAGGAAGAACGCCCCAATCCAAAAGACGAAGAAGTGATTGTCTTCACTGACCACATGAACCGTGGCTTCTCACCGCCCGGTTCAAAATTCTTCAGAGAGGTCCTTCATTTTTTTCAAACTCCATCCTCAGGACCTTGGACCCAATTCCATTTCCAACATTTGTAACTTCCAAGTACTCTGTGAGGTATATCTTCAGCAAGAGCCAACCGTAGAGCTGTTTAGAGAGTACTTTTATCTGAACCGGCAGAACGAATGCACCAACGGTCCCATCTTAGAACTTGGAGGCATCTCAATTCAGCGCCGTCAGGGTGCTGTCTTCCCTCTCATAGTTTTACCAAGTCACCCAAAGGACTGGAACCAAACTTGGTTTTACTATCAGGATATCTCTCTAGCAAATGAGAAGCCGCTACCGGGTTACCGCCCCGGTCATCTTGACTCCAAGTTCACCCTTCCGGATAAACTCACCATTGCTGAACACAAGAGGCTTCTTCCATCCATTAGAAGAATCAACGCTTTGTTGGGGAACGGTTTAACCGGAGTAGATCTGACCCGCTGCTGGATCTCATGGCGGGTTATTCCATTAAGCCGTCGATCAAAACTGATGTATGAATACGGTGGAGGCCCGGACGACTCTCTTCGTCACAGCCCAGTTGAACTCACCGAAGAAGGCATTGTTTCAATGTCAAACCTTTTGGTGAACGGGAAATATGAAGACTGCAGCATTGTTGGGTTAAACCCCTTCTGCAAGCTTAACCCGGTACCAGAAGTAAGCATATTCTGATCTCTTTTCCTTTGTATTTTGCCCAGCTATACTACTTTAGCACTGATCTTTCTTCTTGTATTTGCAGGCCAATTCTGACTTTTGGAAGGTGAAATATGACCACGAGGCTGCCAAGAAGGCGAAAGCCGCCGCCATGAACACTAAGAAGACGACCCGGAAAACGAAGAAGAAGAAGAAGAAAACCACTGTTGAAGATTTAATGAAACTTGATGACACGTCTGACTCGGAGGTAGCCCTTGATTCCCTTGGCCAATTTTTTAACAATCTTATTGACACTGATCCTTACCAGGATGACACTGGGGCCAGTCAGGCCGGGGAAGCAGAGGTAACTATCATTTCCTCCAACACAGAGCCCTTACCAAGACACAAAGTTCGACGAGTGATCCGTAAAGTAAGGTTTTCTAACCCCTTAGCTCACTTGGATCCCAACTTCCATTTGAAAAAGCAGCAACATGAAAGTCGCTGTGAAGTTGAGATTGAAGATGAACCGGCCGTCGTCCTTCAATAGACCCCTCAGAAATGCCGGAACGAGGTTTACTTATTACTGTCCTTAACTTGTTTTAATGAATCCTGCTCATTGTATTCCTTTTAACTCCTTTCTTTTACCTTTTCACGAGGTGTCTCGTTCCTCAGGCGACTCATCACAAACACAATTTCTGGCTTTCAAGACTGCTCCTGGGTAATCAGAAATCCTCTTTCCTTCCGGGTTGATCAATTGTATCTTGATGCTGACTGTCCTGTAATATATATATTTTTAGCGGCCAGGCTAAATCCAAGAAGGCGAAGGTAACAAAACCGGCGGTAGACCCGCCAGTACTAGCATCTGAGCCGGCTAGGCCGCCTTCTCCATTAATCGTCTCCCCAGAAGACCCACCTATTGTCAATGAAGCAAATCCTCCGGAGCCGTCCCTTGATGAAGCCACTGTGAATCCTTCTACGGCTGGACCGTCAAGCTCAACCGACCCGCCGTCTCCCCATGTTCAAGATGTTCAAATTACTGGGAGCCGCTTTGTTGAGTCGGGGAACCCAACGGTATTGGCTCGGTGCACAGCTAAGCAAGAAACATTGGAGAGGCAGAAGGTTCGCTTTGACGTTGCCAACTATGACCGTCTTAATGCCAGTGATATCTTATCCGGCTATCTCAGTCATGTACACTCCAGTCGTGAGTCTGAGATCGAGATGGTCAAGCAGCTTCAGTTGAAGTATGAGGTACGTTGTTTCCGGTTTACCAATATTCCTTCAGCCCCCAAGTCTTCAGATTATGAGAGAAACGGAATAACCTATAGACTTAAAATATAGGTCGAGACTTTTACCTCTGAATCTTTGCCTAATATCGATAGAACAAAACTTCACCCATGGTCCCCAAGGACCGGTTTATTTTGATCATTAATGAATCGGTACTTCAGAATTTAAAACCATCTGCAAAGTACTTAACACTCCGATGTAACCTTGATAAACTTGTTGAACTGCATACATTAGCCCCCAAGTGCCAAGTGTTGTTACTTTGTAAAGGACTTGGGACTTCAAATATGTTGGTAGAGTCGTAAAAATTTGATTTGGCATACATTAGCCCGCAAGTGTCAAGTGGTTTATTCGTAAAGTACTTGGGACTTGAATCTTGAATTTAAATACTGGAATTTGAAACCAAGTCTTGACTTATCTGAACATTTCACAGAATGCATTGTCTGAATTGAATTCTCAATTATCGGACGCAAAGACCCAGCTAGCAAGTCAAGAGTCCGAAATCAAATATTCCACTTCCAAACTGCAAATGAGCCTTTCTGCAATGGAAAATTTGAAGACCAGCTTTTCTACCAAGGAGAAGGCTTGGGAAAATGAGAAAACACTCCTGACCCGACGAGCTGAGACAGCCGAAACAGCTCTGAAAGAAATTTCAACAGAGCTGAACAGTTTGAAGGGCCGGGTGTCTCAGATGGTTGCTGCTATCTTTGGTAAGCTGCCTGAGTTGACCTTTCGTATAATTTTTGCCAAATCGTAATATGATCCGCCAACTTACTCTGTTAAAAATATATGCAGGTCCGTGAAGTAAAAATCTGAGCCAAGACCCGTTGATTAAACTGAAGGCAGTATACACCTTGGTTGAACAATTGTACATTGGTGCACAACGGGCTCTGGCCGCTATCTCTCCTGCAAATCAAGGACCCAACCGGCTTAGCGATGTCCTAAAGAAGCTGTCCATCCTTTCGGCTAGATTCCAAGAAGTAAAACGCTCCTGCGCGCGAGCCGGAGCTTTGACTGCCCTAAGACGCTCCAAGGCTTGGGTGCCAGACCTAGACCCGGCGGACGTAGCAAGAGGTTACCCTACTATAAAGGAGGACGGGTCTCTGTTTGATCAGGATGATTTCATAGCGTGTGTACGCGAAGTCCGGCCTCAGGCGACTAGTCTTGGAGAAGACACCAATGTTGATAAGTACCAGCCGGGTTTTGATAGTGAAAATAAGAAGATGGCCGCTCCTTCATACAAAGTAGCAGATCTGATCCCACCTGTGAGAGAAGATACCTTTGCTCCGGAAATTGACCTGGTCGGCCTGATTGACGATGAAGCCGAATTTGTCGCCATGAACGGCTTTGATTGGTCAAAATCCAACTTCCAGCAAACAGAAGGTGGTGAACCGGCGAGGGAGGGACAATGATCATCTTCATAGGCTTATAAAGCCTTGTAATAACTTCAGTTGCTAAAACACCGCATGTTTGCTTATGCCATCGTGCATAAAATACTTGTATGTGAATCTGCTTCCAGATGTCAATGTATGCATCGTTTAATGTTTGTCTCTGTGATATTTGAACTCTGTTCCTTGTCCTTGTTGATCTTTAGATCGTCGGGTTTAATAATCCGGGTGGTGAACTTGATAATTCAATATGTATGAAAAGTTAAAACTTCTCGAATACTCAATGATCATCATTTCTTAGTAGCTTGTACCTTTGGATCCTTGATCCACCGGCTTGAATAACCCGGGCTGCTGTGCCATTCAATAATTGAGCCGCTGAAGAAAACCAGGCTATCTTATTTGTAATATTGAAACAACAAAAGCTAAAAGGCAAGCAATAGGTAATAAACATAATTTTAATTTTGTATTCAAAAAGCTGGGGGTTTCTGATTCGAATACGATCAGTAAACCGGACCAAAGGGGTTAATCTAAGGTTCGAATACGACCATATAGCCCCCAGTGGTTTTGGTGTTGCGCCGATCAAGAGGGTACCGACAGCTATGTTCTCTTTGGTATGAATACGACCTATGTTTGAACAGGAAGCCCCCAAATGACCTTGAGAGGTTTTTAATGACCCTAATTCGAATACGATCCAAGTCGGACTCAAAAGGGGTTAAGCTATGATTCGGATACGATCAAGAAGCCCCCAAGTGAGTTTGACCTTGAGCCGATCAAGAGGGTTACGACAGCTATGTTCTCTTTGGTTCAAATACGACCTATGTTTGAACAGGAAGCCCCCAAGTGACCTTGAGATTTACAGCTAGATTCAGATACGATCATAAGCCGGACTAAAAAGGTTAAACTTGATTCAAATATGATCAGCTCCTTAATAGTCATTTGTAAGTAAGAAATAATAAAGATGTATAGTCTGTGAAAAGAAAGGAGACCGATGGTCTTACTTTATTGCTTATCATAGTATATACAATGTGAACGTATGTACATGTTGAGAGCCGGTGGCTTAGGTGTAATATGGCCTAAGTTGAGCAATGTTCCATGGCTGGCGGGTCTCCTCTTCCGACTTACCTGAGTCTGCATGCTCTCGAACATCAATGAGGTAGTAGGACCCATTGTTTAAATTTTTACTGACCACAAAGGGTCCTTACCAAGGTGGGGATAACTTGTGTGCATCTGAAAGATCTTGGATGAGCCGGAGCACCAAGTCGCCTTCCTGAAAAGTCCTGGACTTAACTCGGCGGCTGTGATAACGCCGCAGGTCCTGTTGATAGATTGTTGATCGCGCTGCTGCTAAGTCTCTTTCTTCATCCAACAAGTCAAGCGCATCCTGTCTGGCTTTTTCATTGTTAGCTTCAACATAAGCCGCCACACGGGGCGAGTCATGACGGATGTCACTAGGCAACACTGCTTCGCTCCATAAACCATGAAGAAGGGTGTGTAACCCGTAGACCTGTTGGGTGTAGTATTGATGCTCCATAACACTGAAGGCAACTCCTCTACCCAACAACCCGGCATTCGCTGTAAAGGAACCATAAGCCGGGGTTTTAGCCCTTTCAGAATTTCCTGATTGGCTCTCTCAGCTTGACCATTGGATTGAGGATGAGCTACATAAGAAACATCAAGCCGGATGTGCTCTCGTTGACAAAATTCTTCCATAGCCCCTTGGGACAAATTAGTGCCATTGTATGTGATAATACTGTGTGGAAAACCGAAACAGAAGATTAATTTTTTCATGAACTGAACCGCCGTGGCTGCATCACACTTACTCATAGGCTCCGCCTCAACCCATTTAGTGGACTTATCAACAGCCACCAAGAGATGTGTCTTTTTATCCTTAGACCTTTTGAAAGGTCCCACCATGTCAAGCCCCCAGACTGCAAACGGCCAAGTGATTGGAATCATCCGGAGCTCTTGAGCCGGCACATGCGCTCATCGTGCAAATTTTTGACATCCATCACATCTACTGACCAGATCTTCTGCATTAGCGTGAGCCGTCAACCAGTAAAAACCGTGACGAAATGCTTTGGCCACTAAAGATTTTGACCCGGCGTGATGACCGCAATTGCCTTCATGGATCTCACGAATGATTTCTTGACCTTCTTTGGGGGAAACACACCATTGAAACGCTCCGGAAACACTGCGATGAAATAACTCTCCATTCAAAATCGTCATGGACTTAGATCGCCGGGTTATCTGCCGAGCCAGGGTCTCATCCGCTGGAAACTCTCCCCGGGTCATGTAAGCCAAGAACGGCACCGTCCAATCTGGGATGACATGAAGAGCCGCCACCAACTGTGCCTCCAGGTCAGGAACTGCTAAATCTTCTTCTATGGGCAACTTGACAGAGGGGTTATGCAAAATATCCAAAAAGGTGTTAGGTGGTACCGGCTTACGCTGAAACCCCAGCCGGCTTAAAGCATCAGCTGCTTCATTCTTTCGACGGTCAATGTGTTCCACCTGATAACCTTTAAAATATCCTGCAACAGCATCGACCTCTCGGCGATAAGCCGCCATGAGAGGGTCTTTGGAATCCCACTTGCCAGAAACCTGTTGAGCCACTAGATCTGAGTCACCAAGACATCTAACCCGGCTCAAGCTCATCTCCTTTGCCACTCGAAGACCATGGAGCAATGCTTCATACTCTGTTGCGTTGTTAGTGCATGGAAACATCAACCGTAACACATAACAAAATTTATCACCTCGTGGGGAAGTTAATACGACTCCAGCCCCCGAGCCTTCCAATTGCCTGGATCCATCAAAATGAATAGTCCAATATGTGTTGTCCGGCTTCTCTTCTGGCATCTGCATCTCTGTCCAATCATTGATGAAGTCAACCAGGGTTTGAGACTTCATTGCAGTACGTGGAACATACTTCAGCCCATGAGACCCAAGCTCAATTGCCCACTTGGCAACTCGCCCTGTGGCTTCTCTGTTTTGAATAATGTCTCCCAAAGGAGCAGAGCTACCACAGTGATTGGATGTCCCTGAAAGTAATGCTTAAGCTTCTGGCTTGCCATGAACACCCCATAAGCAAGCTTCTGCCAATGTGGATATCGTTGCTTAGATTCAATTAGCACTTCACTGACATAATAAACCGGCCGTTGAACCGGATGCTCTTTGCCAGCCTCCTTGCGCTCTACCACCATAGCCACACTAACAGCCCTTGAGTTGGCAGCCACGTATAACAATAGCGGCTCTTTCTCAATCGAAGCAGCTAGGACCGGCAGCTCAGCCAGTTGCGCCTTGAGATCCTCAAAAGCAGCATTCACAGCATCGCTCCAAACAAAAACATTCGTTTTCTTCATCAACTGATACGGTGGCATAGCCTTTTCCCCTAACTGGCTTATGAACCGGCTCAAAGCAGCCACACGACCCGCCAGCCGTTGAACATCATTAACGCAGGTTGGTTTGGCTAGAGATGTAATTGCCTAGATTTTCTCCAGGTTAGTTTCAATACCTCAGTTAGACACCAGAAAACCCAAGAGCTTGCCGGCTGGCACTCCAAAAACACACTTGGCCGGGTTAAGCATCATCTTGTAAACCCGAAGATTATCAAAAGTCTCTTTCAGGTCTGTGACCAAAGTTTCCTCTTCCCTGGATTTCACCACTATATCATCCACATAAGCATGAACATTGCGCCCAATTTGATCGTGAAGACAATTCTGCACACATCGCTGGTAAGTCGCCTGGGCACTCTTAAGCCCAAAAGGCATAGACACATAGCAGAAAGCTCCAAAAGGAGTTATAAAAGCTGTCTTTTCCTAATCCTTGACCACCATCTTAATCTAATGATAACCGGAATAAGCATCTAAGAAACTCAATCGTGCGCAACCCGCCATAGCATCAATGATCTGATCAATACGGGGGAGAGCAAAAGGATCAGCCGGACAAGCCTTGTTCAAATCTGTGTAATCCACACACATACGCCAGGTGCCATTCTTTTTGAGTACCAGCACCGGGTTAGCTAACCATTCGGGGTGAAGACCTCCACAATGAACCCGGCTACCAAGAGCCGGGCCACCTCTTCTCCGATGGCCTTGCGCCTTTCTTCATTGAACCGTCGGGGAAACTGTCTGACAGGTTTGAACTTTGGATCGATATTAAGAGTGTGCTCAGCGAGTTCCCTCGGGACACCCGGCATGTCTGAAGGTTTCCATGCAAAGATGTCCCGGTTCTCATGGATGAACTCGATGAGCGCGCTTTCCTATTTCGGATCCAAGTTGGCGCTGATGATGAACTATTTGGATGAGTCGCCAGGTACAAAGTCAACCATCTTAGTGTCATCAGCTGATTTGAATTTCAACTCTGGCTCATGCTCTGTTGTTGGTTTGTTTCATGACGTCATGTCCGCCGGGTCAACATGATCCTTGTAGAATTTTAGCTCCTCTGTTGCACAAACAGATTCAGCATAAGCAGCATCACCTTCTTCACATTCCAAAGCTATCTTCCGGCTCCCATGTACTATAATGGTGCCCTTGTGACCCGGCATCTTGAGCTGCAAATACACGTAACACGGCCGAGCCATGAACTTGGCATAAGTCGGCCGCCCAAAATGAGCATGATATTGGCTTTTGATCTTAACCACTTCAAAGTTTAATTTTTCTGCTCTGGAGTCATACTCATCCCCAAAGGCTACTTCTAGCTCAATCTTACCAACTGGGTATGTCGATTTACCAGGTACCACACCATGAAAAACAGTGTTGGGTTGTTTAAGATTTTTATCTGTCAACCCCATTCGACGGAACGTCTCATAGTAGAGGATGTTGATGCTGCTGCCTCCATCCATGAGCACCTTAGTAAACTTGTACCCACCAACTTGAGGTGCCACCACCAAAGCCAAGTGACCCAGATTATCAACCCGGGGCGGGTGATCCTCTCTGCTCCACACAATAGGCTGCTCTGACCAATGTAGATAACGTGGAATTGCCGGTTCAACGGCATTGGCGGCCCTCTTGTGGAATTTCTGGTCCCTCTTACATAAACTGGTAGTAAAGACATGATACTGTCCACTGCTCAACTACTTCGGGTTGCTCTGATAGCCGGATTGTTGCTGTTGTTGATTCCCTTGGCCGTGTTGCTGATTATATCCTCCCTGGTGACCAGGATAACCCTGACCGTGAAAACCTTCTCCGCTTGAACCGGCGCCTGGGCCCTGAAAGCCGCCTCCACCTGAGCCGCCACCTGGGCCGTGACCCCCATCAAATGTGTTTGAATTTTTAAATGCCTTCATGATCATGCAATCCTTCCACAAGTGGGTGGCTGGTTTCTCCCGAGTGTCGTGCTTTGGACAAGGTTCATTCAACAACTGCTCAAGGGTAGGGCCTGACCCGCCCGATCGAGGGGGTTGTCTGCCCTTGCGCCGCTGATTACCACCCTGCGCATTAGTATTAGCTACAAACTCATCAGCCTTATGTTTGTTACCTCCCTGATTCACCGGGTTATGCTGATGACCCTTGCCATTGCCGTTCTTCTTTCCCTTTGTTTCCTTTTCTTCATCAGACACCGGATCCTTGGTGGTATCAGAATCGGCATATTTGACAAGAGCTGCCATCAACGTCCCCATGTCATTACAGTCACGTTTAAGCCGCCCCAACTTCTGTTTCAAAGGTTCAAAGCGGCAATTTTTCTCCAACATCAAAACTGTTGAGCCGGCATCCATCTTATCAGATGAATGTATGATCTCCTTGACCCGGCGCACCCAATGGGTTGTAGATTCTCCATCCTCTTGCTTGCAATTGGTCAGGTCCACAATCGACATTGGCTACTTACACGTGTCCTTCAAGTTCTGGATGAACCATGCTTTCAACTCTGCCCATGAGCCGATAGAATTAGGTGGCAATCCCTTCAACCAGGTCCGAGCCGTTCCATCCAACATCATGGTAAAATACTTGGCCATTGCAGCATCGCTAACCTCCAACAGCTCCATAGCCATCTCATAACTCTCAATCCAAGCCCCCGGCTGTAAGTCAGCCATGTAATTAGGCACCTTACGAGACCCCTTGAAATCCTTGGGTAACCACTCATTGCGTATGGTTGGGACCAGGCAAGGTACTCCTCCGGTTCTTGTGGCCACTCCTTCCTCAACCGAGGTAGCTGGATAAGCTGGAAAGGTTTGGTGAGCCGCCTGCTCTGCTGCTATCTGAGCCTCCCGTTCCGCCTCTTGATGAATCCTCTCATGATCCGCCAAGTTAAGGGCTCCAGCCCGCACTGGCTCATGCCTATATGGCCGGTTGTGGCGTTGAGCATTACTTGACATCTGTGCGGACTCCATGTGCCTACTGTAACTCGGGCTCTGGCTTGGGTGAGGAGTTGAATGAATCATGTCTCGACTATAGGAGTATGCATCCTGCTGGGCCAAAGCTATCTGAAGTAGTTCTCTTACCCTCCGGGTTTCAATTGCTGCTGGCGAGTCGCCTTCCATTGGGAGAGCTGCCAAACGAGCCGACGCTGCGATGAGATTTTCCATAGGGTTAGAGAAGTGACCCGGGGGTGTTGATACATAACGAGGAGGAGCCGTATACATGCAAGGCGGCTCCATGGTGCGTGGCTGAACTGGTGCACCGGGCATCGTGACCCGGTTTGCCTCTAGCGGGTTGCTCCCCCCAACTCCGGGTGTATGAAACAGGTTCCTCGGATCCAGTGTTAGAGGCAGACGCGACTGAGTTTTCTGATGCCTCCTCCTCAGGACCTCGTTTGATGCATTAAGATCCACCGAGAGCCGGAAGGTTTCTGCTTGAAGCTGCTAAGCACAAGCATCCAAAGCTACTCGTTCTGCTGCCATCCGGGTCTCCTCCGCGGCTAGATTTTCTTTAGCTTGCACCATCTCCTCCTGCACGGGTGCTACTTCTGCGTCATGTTGGGCTTTATCCACCGGTTCTACCACAACGGTTAATAGAGTCGTCAGCTTATCCATGAGGTCCATTAGAACCTGAGCCGGGGGGCGCGCGAGGTCTCCTGACCCGGCTGCTGCCGACCCGGTAGCTGCTGCTGCCGCTGCGGTGGAGTTCTGCCCGGTCTGCGTCCCCGCCATGAAGACTCCAGCCCAATTCGGCAGCTCAAGGGGGTCCGGAATACTGTTGCCATCGGAACAGCCCCCGAGCATGCCGTCTTGCAGTTGGTACAACGAGTCCATCTCACCTGTTGATGATGCAGTATCAGAGTAGATGGCCGTCTCCCCGCCTTCCATCGATCCTTCGGAGTATTCACAGTCATGGATGCAGCCCACGAAGGCATGCTTCATGACAGATTGAACACGGGCGGACCCGGCGCACCGAGCCGTTTCGATGAGGTTGATGTGGACGTCCGGCTCAGGGCCGGACACGCCGATCATGAAGACGTGAATTCTGCCGAAGGGGACCCGGTACCCGTACTCGATCAAGTCGGCCTCAGGGCCCCAGCCTTCATCGTTGATGTAGAGTTTGCCGCGACAACTCTTGGTCATCCGGCCCACAGCGTATCGCTTGAGCCATTCGAAGTTGCCCTTCAAGAACTCAAATCCACCGTGCGTTGGCCCCACGGTGGGCGCCAACTGTCGTGGAGTTGACACGGCAGATGTCCTAGAGCAAGGACTTTATCGTAGGGCCATCACACTAGGAAGCTTAAATGGGTTGATCGGGACAAAGGACACACGAGAGAGTTTTTATACTAGTTCGGCCCCTTATGATGAAGGTAAAAGCCTACGTCTAGTTGGGATTGGTATTGCTGAGGTTTCGATCTCCAAGGGGCTCAACTCGCTGATGTCTACTACACAACCTTCTTCTTGTAGACGTTGTTGGGCCTCCAAGTGCAGAGGTTTGTAGGACAGTAGCAAATTTCCCTCAAGTGGATGACCTAAGGTTTATCAATCCGTAGGAGGCGTAGGATGAAGATGGTCTCTCTTAAGCAACCCTGCAACCAAATAACAAAGAGTCTCTTGTGTCCCCAACACACCCAATACAATGGTAAATTGTATAGGTGCACTAGTTCGGCGAAGAGATGGTGATACAAGTGGTATATGGATAGTAGATAAAGGTATCTGTAATCTGAAATTATAAAAACAGCAAGGTAACTAATTATAAAAGTGAGCGTAAACGGTATTGCAATGCATTGAAACAAGGCCTAGGGTTCATACTTTCGCTAGTGTAAGTTCCCTCAACAGTACTAACATAATTGGATCATAAAACTATCCCTCAACATGCAACAAAGAGTCACTCCAAAGTCGCTAATAGCACTGAACGAACGAAGAGATTATGGTAGGGTACGAAACCACCTCAAAGTTATTCTTTCCAATCAATCCGTTGGGCTATTCCTATAAGTGTCACAAACAGCCCTAGAGTTCGTACTAGAATAACACCTTAAGACACAAATCAACCAAAACCCTAATGTCATCGACATACTCCAATGTCACCTCAAGTATCTGTGGGTATGATTATACGATATGCATCACACAATCTCAGATTCATCTATTCAACCAACACATAGAGCCTCAAAGAGTGCCCCAAAGTTCTACCGGAGAATCACGATGAAAACGTGTGCCAACCCCTATGCATAGGTCATGGGCGGAACCCCGAAGTTGATCACCAAAACATACATCAAGTGAATCACGTGATATCCCATTGTCACCACAGATATCCATGGCAAGACATACATCAAGTGTTCTCAAATATTTAAAGACTCAATCCGATAAGATAACTTCAAAGGGGAAACTCAATTCATTACAAGAGAGTAGAGGGGGAGGAGAAACATAAGATCCAACTATAATAGCAAAGCTCGCGATACATCAAGATCGTATCACCTCAAGAACACGAGAGAGAGAGATCAAATACATAGCTACTGGTACATACCCTCAGCCCCGAGGGAGAACTACTCCCTCCTCGTCATGGAGAGCACCGGGATGATGAAGATGGCCACCGGAGAAGGATTGCCCCCTTCGGTAGGGTGCCGGAACGGGTCTAGATTGGTTTTCGGTGGCTATGGAGGCTTCTAGCGGCGGAACTCCCGATCTATTGTGCTCCATGGAAGTTTTATGATATGTAGGTATATATGGGTACAAGGGGTACGTCGGTGGACCGAAGGGGGGCACGAGGCAAGGGGGCGCGCCCAGGGGGTGGGCGCACCCCCTACCCTCGTGAGCACCTCCTTCATCTTCTGACGTAGGGTCCAAGTCTAGCCGGTAGGTTTCCTTCCAAAAATAACTTCTCCAGTTGATTTCGTTCCGTTTTG
The DNA here is from genome assembly GCF_018294505.1 of Triticum aestivum. Lineage (NCBI taxonomy): Eukaryota > Viridiplantae > Streptophyta > Magnoliopsida > Poales > Poaceae > Triticum > Triticum aestivum. Next base: position 198,870,783 of record NC_057809.1, on the reverse strand, counting down.
ACTCCATTTGATATTCCTTTTCCTCGAAACACTGAAATAGGCATAAAACAGCAAATCTGGGCTGGACCTCCAGTTAATAGGTTAGTCCCAAAAATAATATAAAAGTGGAAAATAAAGACCAATATTGTCCAAAACAGTAGATAATATAGCATGGAGCAATCAAAAATTATAGATATGTTGGAGACATATCACTTGTCGGCTTGGCTATTGACTTGGTTGTTTCTTTCCCTAAACCGCCACCGGGTCGTCCCCTTATATACATGGGTTGATGCCTGGTGGCCTACAGAGTCCCGGCCGGCTCATAATCGTGTCCGGCTCGGTGACTTCCCTTACATGCCTTTCTTTACAAGTCTTTCATTACATATAGCGGTTTTACAATATCAGGCCTTAAGCCGGCCCCAGGCCTTTGGGCCTTCTATACATTTAGTAAACTATCATCTTGAATGTTTATCGGGCTTCTTCTATAATCCGCCATTAGGGCTGACCCGGCCCCTCCTGGGCGGGTCATACTGGGAGTAATATCCCCAACAGGTACAGAGAGTTTTGCTTTCTAACTTCATCCATCTCATGCTCATCAAAAGGAATCCACTAACAAGGTTGATCAAGTCTTGTTAACAAACTCTTTTCAAATAACATGAAACCGGAGAATTTTTGAATAACACTAGGTTACCTCAACGGGGATATGCATGTACCCAACAATAAGAATATCATATTTCTTCTTAACAGTAGGAAGAGGGAATTCAAAACCTCCAATAATGATTGTTGAAATTTCCAATAGAATTGATACTGTGGACTTGAGGTTGTTTCCTTGGAAAGTGTACCGTATGCTCCATTAACATGAAAAGTGACATTGCCTTTGTTGCAATCAATAACAGCCCCTGCAGTATTCAAGAAGGGTCTTCCAAGAATAATGGACATACTATCGTCCTCGGGAATATCAAGAATAACAAAGTCCGTTAAAATAGTAACGTTTGCAACCACAACAGGCACATCCTCACAAAAACCGACAGGTATAGCAGTTGATTTATCAGCCATTTGCAAAGATATTTCAGTAGGTGTCAACTTATTCAAATCAAGTCTACGATATAAAGAGAGAGGCATAACACTAACACCGGCTCCAAGATCACATAAAGCAGTTTTAACATAGTTTCTTTTAATGGAGCATGGTATAGTTGGTACTCTTGGATCTCCAATTTTCTTTGGTATTCCACCCTTAAAAGTATAATTAGCAAGCATGGTGGAAATTTCAGCCTTTGGTATCTTTCTTTTATTTGTAACAATATCTTTCATGTATTTAGCATAAGGGTTCATTTTAAGCATATCAGTCAAACGCATGCGCAAAAAGATAGGCCTAATCATTTTAGCAAAGCGCTCAAAATCCTCATCATCCTTTTTCTTGGATGGTTTAGGAGGAAAAGGCATGGGTTTCTGAACCCATGGTTCTCTTTCTTTACTGTGCTTCCTAGCAATGAAGTCTCTCTTATCATAGCTTTGATTCTTTGATTGTGGATTATCAAGATCAACAACAGGTTCAATCTCTACATCATTGCTATTGCTAGGTTGAGAATAAACATGACCAACATCATTAACATTATCACTAGGTTCATGTTCATTACCAGATTGTGTTTCAGCATCAGAAATAGAAATATCATTGGGATTCTCAGGTGTATCAACAACATGTTCACTAGAAGCATGCAAAGTCCTATTATTTTACTTCTTCTTCTTCTTAGAAGGACTAGGTGTATCAATATTAGTTCTCTGAGAATCTCGCTCAACTCTCTTAGGGTGTCGCTCAAGATACAAAGATTCCTGAGTCATTTTACCCCATCTAGTTATAACTCTAACAGCATTATCATTTTTCTTACTATTTAATTCATTGAGCAAATCATCTTGAGCTTTAAGCACTTGTTCTACCTGAGTGGTAACCATAGAAGCATGTTTACTAATAAGTTTAAGGTCACCTTTAACTCTAGACATATAATCACTCAAGTGTTCAATCATATAAGCATTACATTTCAATTGCCTGCCAACATAAGCATTGAAGTTTTCTTGTTTAACAATAAAATTATCAAACTCATCCAAGCATTGGCTAGCAGACTTATTACGAGGAATATCACCTTCATCAAATCTATAGAGAGAATTTACCTTCACTACCTGTGTCGGGTTATTAAGACCATGTATTTCTTCAATAGGCGGTAAATTCTTAACATCTTCAGCTTTAATACACTTTTCTTTCATAGATTTCTTTGCCTCCTGCATATCTTCAGGACTGAGAAATAGAATACCCCTTTTCTTCGGAGTTGGCTTAGGAGTTGGTTCAGGAAGTGTCCAATCATTATCATTACTCAATATATTATTCAATAGCAATTCAGCTTGCTCAACAGTTCTTTCCCTGAAAACACAACCAACACAACTATCTAGGTGGTATCTAGAAGCATCGGTTACTACATTATAAAAGATATCAAGTATTTAATTTTTCTTGAGAGGATGATCAGGCAAAGCATTAAGTAATCGAAGAAGCCCCCCCCCCCAAGCTTGTTGGAGACTCTCTTCTTCAATTTGCACAAAATTATATATTTCCCTTAAGGCAGCTTGTTTCTTATGAGCGGGGAAATATTTAGCAGAGAAGTAATAAATCATATCCTGGGGACTATGCACACAACCAGGAGCAAGAGAATTAAACCGTATTTTAGCATCACCCTTTAATGAGAACGGAAATAACTTAAGGATATAGTACTAACGAATTATTCCTCATGAGTGAATAGGGTGGCTATATCATTCAATTTAGTAAGATGTGCCACAACAGTTTTAGATTCATAGCCATAAAAGGGATCATATTCAACCAAAGTAATTAACTCCGGATCGACAGAGAAATCATAATCCTTATCAGAAATACAGATAGGTGAAGTAGCAAAAGCAGGGTCATATTTCATTCTAGCATTCAAAGACTTTTCTTTTAGCTTAGCTAACAGTTTCTTAAGATCATATCTATCTTTGCAAGCAAAAATGTCTCTAGCGGTTTCTTCATCCATAACATAACCCTCAGGCACATCAGGCAATTCATATCTAGGGGGAGAATCTTCATCATCACTTTCATCAATATTGTCTGTTTCAGTAATTTCATTCTCTCTAACCCTAGAAAGTTGTTCATCAAGAAATTCACCTAATGGCACAATATTATCAAGCATAGAAGTAGTTTCATCATAAGCACCATGCATAGCAGAAGTGGCATCATCGATAACATGCGACATATCAGAATCTATAACCGGTGAATCAAGTGAAGAGCTAGATGGCAGTTCCTTACCTCCCCTCGTAGTCGAGGGAAAAATCTTGGTCCTTTCATATTTCAAGTTCCTCATAGTGATCAATAGATATAAATCCCAAGTGACTCAAAGAATAGAGCTATGCTCCCCGGCAACGGTGCCAAAAAATAGTCTTGATAACCCACAAGTATAGGGGATCGCAACAGTTTTCGAGGGTAGAGTATTCAACCCAAATTTATTGATTCGACACAAGGGGAGCCAAAGAATATTCTCAAGTATTAGTAGTTGAGTTGTCAATTCAACCACACCTGAAAGACTTAATATCTGCAGCAAAGTATTTAGTAGCAAAGTAGTATGAAAGTAATGGTAACGGTGGCAAAAGTAACAGTAGTAGTTTTTGTAGCAATCGTAACAGTGGCAACGGAAAAGTAACTAAGCAAAGATCAATATTTGAAAAGCTCATAGGCAATGGATCAATGATGGATAATTATGTTGGATGTGATTCCTCGTGCAACAGTTATAACATAGGGTGACACAGAACTAGCTCCAGTTCATCAATGTAATGTATGCATGTATTCCGAATATAGTCATACGTGCGTATGGAAAAGAACTTGCATGACATCTTTTGTCCTACCCTCCTGTGGCAATGGGGTCCTATTGGAAACTAAGGGATATTAAGGCCTCCTTTTAATAGATTACCGGACCAAAGCATTAACACTTAGTGAATACATGAACTCCTCAAACTACGGTCATCACCTGGAGTGGTCCCGATTATTGTCACTTCGGGGTTGTCAGATCATAACACATAGTAGGTGACTATTGACTTGCAAGATAGGATCAAGAACTCACATATATTCATGAAAACATAATAGGTTCAGATCTGAAATCATGGCACTCGGGCCCTAGTGACAAGCATTAAGCATAGCAAAGTCATAGCAACAACAATCCTAGAACATAATGGATACTAGGGATCAAACCCTAACAAAACTAACTCGATTACATGGTAAATCTCATCCAACCCATCACCATCCAGCAAGCCTACGATGGGATTACTCACACACGGCGGAGAGCATCATGAAATTGGTGATGGAGGAAGGGTGATGATGATGATGGCGACGGATTCCCCTCTCCGGAGCCCCGAACGGACTCCAGATCAGCCCTCCCGATGAAGATTACGGCTTGGCGGCGGCTCCGTATCATAAAACGCGATGAATCCTTCTCTCTGATTTTTTTTCTCCCCGAAAGTGAATATATATAGTTGGGGTTGAGGTCGGTGGAGTCTTAGGGTGCCCATGAGGTAGGGGGCACCCTGCCCCTCGTGGACAGGGTGTTGGCCCCCTGATGCTGATTCTTTCGCCAGTATTTTTTATTAATTCCAAAACATGTCTCCTTGGATTTTCAGGTCATTCCGAGAACTTTTATGTCTACACAAAAATAACACCATGGTAATTTCGCTGAAAACAGCGTTAGTCCGGGTTAGTTCCATTCAAATCATGCAAGTTAGAGTCCAAAACAAGGGCAAAAGTGTTTGGAAAAGTAGATACGTTGGAGACGAATCATCTGTGTAGTTGCTACCATCATCTTTCAACTTAGCTTTCTCTAGGAACGCATTAAAATTCAATGGAAAAACAGGACGGGCCATTTATCTACAACAACATAGACATGCAAAATACTATCAGGTACTAAGTTCATGATAAATTAAAGTTCAATTAATCATATTACTTAAGAACTCCCACTTAGATAGACATCCCTCTAATCATCTAAGTGATCACGTGATCCATATCAACTAAACCATGTCCGATCATCATGTGAGATGGAGTAGTTTTCAATGGTGAACATCACTATGTTGATCATATCTACTATATGATTCACACTCGACCTTCCGGTCTCAGTGTTCCGAGGCCATATCTGCATATGCTAGGCTCGTCAAGTTTAACTCGAGTATTCTGCTTGTGCAAAACTGGCTTCCACCTGTTGTATGTGAACGTAGAGCTTATCACACCCAATCATCACGTGGTGTCTCAGCACGAAGAACTATCGCAACGGTGCATACTCAGGGAGAACACTTATACCTTGAAATTTAGTGAGAGATCATCTTATAATGCTACCGCCGTACTAAGCATAATAAGATGCATAAAGGATAAACATCACATGCAATCAATATAAGTGATATGATATGGCCATCATCATCTTGTGCCTTTGATCTCCATCTTCAAAGCACCGTCATGATCACCATCGTCACCGGCTTGACACCTTGATCTCCATCGTAGCATCCACGACTATCGCTACCGCTTAGTGATAAAGTAAAGAAATTACATGGTGATTGCATTTCATACAATAAAGCGACAACCATATGGCTCCTGCCAGTTGCCGTTAACTGTGTTACAAAACATGATCATCTCATACAACAATTTATATAATCACGTCTTGACCATATCACATGACACATGCCCTACAAAAACAAGTTAGACGTCCTCTACTTTGTTGTTGCAAGTTTTACATGGCTGCTATGGGCTTAGCAAGAACCTTTCTTACCTACGCATCTAAAACTACAACGCGGTATTAGTGATTGCTTTTTGATCTTCAGAAAGAACCATGTTCATTGAATCTGATTCAACTAAAGTTGGAGAAACTGACACCCGCCAGCCACCTGTGTGCAAACCACGTGGGTAGAACCAGTCTCATGAACGCGGTCATGTAATGTCGGTGCGGGCCGATTCATCCAACAATACCGCCGAATCAAGAAACAAATAGTGACGGCAAGCAATATATATATATACCCACGCCCACAACTCCTTTGTGTTCTACTCGTGCATATAACATCTACGCATAAACCTGGCTCTGATACCACTATTGGGGAATGCGGTATTTCAAAAAAATTCCTACGATCACACAAGATCTATCTAGGGATGCATAGCAACAAGAGGGGAGAGTGTGTCCACGTACCCTCGTAGACCGAAAGCGGAAGCATTAAGTAACACGGTTGATGTAGTCGAACATCTTCGTGATCCAACCGATCAAGTACCGAACGCACGACACCTCCGCAATCTGCACATGTTCAGCTCGGTGACGTCCCTCGAACTCTAGATCCAGCTAAGGCCAAGGGAGAGTTTCTTCGGCACGACGGCGTGTTGATGGTGATGATGAAGTTAGTGACGCAGGGCTTCGCCTAAGCACTACGACATATGACCGAGGTGGAAATCTATGGAGGGGGGCACCGCACACGGCTAAAACAATTGTCAACTTGTGTGTTCTAGGGTGCCCCCTACCCTGTATATAAAGGAGCAAGGGGGAGGCCGGCCGGCCCTCATAGGGCGCTCCCAAGGGGGCAATCCTACTCCAAGTAGGAGTTGGATCCCCCTTCCTAGTACTACTAGGACAAGAAGGAAGGAGACGGGAAAGAGAAGGAAGGAGGGGGCACCGCCCCTCCCCCTAGTCCAATTCGGACTAGGCCCATGGGGGGGCGCACAGCCAGCCCTTAGCTGCCCCTCTCTCTCCCCTAGGCCCAATAAGGCCCATTACTTCTTCGGTGGTTTTGATAACCCTTTCGGCACTCCGATATATATCCGGTGACCCTCGGAACTATTCTGGTCTCCGAATATAGTCATCCAATATATCAATCTTTATATCTCGACCATTTCGAGACTCCTCGTCATGTCCGTGATCACATCCGAGACTCCAAACAAACTTCGGTACATCAAATCACATAAACTCATAATACCAATCGTCATCGAACCTTAAGCGTGCGGACCCTGTGGGTTCAAGAACTATGTAGACATGAACGAGACTCATCTCTGGTCAATAACCAATAGTGGAACCTACATGCTCATATTGGTTCCTACATATTCTATGAAGATCTTTATCGGTCAAACCGCACAACAACATACGTTGTTCCCTTTGTCATCGGTATGTTACTTGCCCGAGATTCGATTGTCAGTATCATCATACCTAGTTCAATATCGTTATCGGCAAGTCTCTTTACTCGCTCCGTAATGCATCATCTCATAACTAACACATTAGTCACATTGCTTGCAAGGCTTATAGTGATGTGCATTACCGAGAGGGCCTAGAGATACCTCTCCGACAATTGGAGTGACAAATCCTAATCTCGATCTATGCCAACTCAACAAACACCATCGGAGACACCTGTAGAGCATCTTTATAATCACCCAGTTACGTTGTGACGTCTGATAGCACACTAAGTGTTCATCCGGTATTCGAGAGTTGCATAATCTCATAGTCATAGGAACATGTATAAGTTATGAAGAAAGCAATAGCAATAAACTAAACGATCATAGTGCTAAGCTAACGGATGGATCAAGTGAATCACATCATTCTCTAATGATGTGATCTCGTTCATCAAATGACAACTCATGTCTATGGCTAGGAAACTTAACCATCTTTGATTAACGAGCTAGTCAAGTAGAGGAATACTAGTGACACTCTGTTTGTCTATGTATTCTCACATGTACTAAGTTTCCGGTTAATACAATTCTAGCATGAATAATAAACATTTACCATGATATAAGGAAATATAAATAACAACTTTATTATTGCCTCTAGGGCATATTTCCTTCAGGGGGGTGAAACATCAGAGCAGATGATCAGTAAAAACAATTACTTCACCGTCCTTGGGCTCAGGAGGTGTTTCTGTGCCTGGGACCCTCCAATGGATAACCTCTTTTTTTGCTAAGACGCCCGTTTGGACATACTTGTTTAGTAATTCCTCTATAACCCGAGAAGCGACCCAATTGCAGGAGGTGACGGTCTTGGTCATTTTTTGAGGAGGAAGTCTAAAAATAAAAGATTACCGGTTTAAGATTATGCTGTTAAGCCGGCCAGATTCAAAAGCAAGTGCTATAAAGAGCCAACATGTTAGGCCATAAGATAACAGTAAGGTATGCAGATACATATCTTGGCGGCTTAAAAGGGGACTAATGGTACATGGCGGGTTACGGTTTATCAGTTAAGCCGCCCAAACAGTTGCCATATTTTCAGGTCTATAAGTGAGGATTTGCTAAGTGGCGGACAAACATGTTATGCAAATTGGTGCTATAATTTTGGATCTACAACGGTTTGGAAAATAAAGTAAATTCTAAACCTAAGGTGATAGCAACGAAAGAACTCCTATGTTCAGATGAGACATTTTCTACAAAAGAATGGTTTTCTTTGATTGAGAAGAGATCCTAACGGTTGCCGCATAACTTTGATAACTGATTCAGATTCAGTTGTGTGATCTAAAAAGGAAAATGAAGAACAACGAAGAACTCCGACGAACTAAGGCAAACCCTAATGCAGATCTGGTTCTGTAAAAGGAGAGGCACTTACTGAGGCTGCTGAACAGCGGAGGTGCGCTGCAGTATTCTGGTCCGATCAGGTTGATGCAGCAGCCGACATTGAGGATGCTGGACGGAGGTGGTGGCGGCAGAGCTCGGGCTTGCTAGGGCGTCGCGAGAAAGAAGACGACGACAAGGGGGCAGGGTGGAAAAATGAAAGGAAGGACCCACGTCCCTATTTATAAGGAGGTGGATAAAAGGCATGCACGGGAATCGAGGAGGCGAAAAATGGTTATGTGGTTGCATGGATGCCTCGAATTTCGGGAAGTCCATTAAAATCAAAGCTATGTTGAGATGCTCTGGGCCTCGTGCAAAGTTAATGCGAGATGACGTCATGGTGGGTTAATGCAATTTTTTGAGGTGACGTCATGGCGAGTTATAAAAATTTCATAAAGGTTAATGATGGAAGATTTTTCTAAGTCAAAGTACTGGAGATTGATGTGAACTAGGTATGGCAATGGGTAGGGTATCGGTGGGTACAACCTCCTTCTACCCAAACCCATACCCACAGAAACTTTCTATACCCACCCACTTCAATACCCATGGGTATAAACTGAGACCCATGCCCATACCCATCGGGTATGTTATACCCAATGGTTATCCATTGGGTACAATATGTAGCATTCAAATTCTTAAGAGGTAGAGAAATGAGTTCAAAATTAAAGTGATCATGGTAGAGTAGTATAGTACGGATGCGGCCTCCTTCGATGGGTGGCCTCTTGGAGGAATCAGAGGAGTGTGCACAACGGTTGGTGGAAGACCGATGCGGTGGAAGGCGGTGGTGGGAATTGGGGATCGCTGGATCGAGAGTTCGACAAGAGTCTGGTAGCGAAAAGTCAATATTTAATCTTCTTGAGGAGTCACATAGGACGTAGGAGGAGTGGAGAGCAGGTGATTATGAGACTTTGAGCTATGACTTGTTTAAGGAATACGAGATTTAGGGCAGGACCATATGCGTTGGATGTTCACCCCACATGTTATAGGAGTTATTTTCATTTATTAATTCTTTTCTAGGTTACCCACGGGCACAGTTTTTTTACCCATGCCCTACCCATATATTTTGCAGGTATGGGTACCCATTACTCGTGGGTACAAAATATCTCCAAGTGTTTCTCATACCCACTGTTTTCGGTTAGGGTACCCGCGGGTACCCATACCCATGGGCAAAACTGCCATCCCTAATGTGAACAAGTTCAACTCAACCTGGGGCCTAATGTTGGGGATATAACTACTGGGTATGACCCACCTAGGAGGGGCCGGGTCATGCCACTGGCGGCTTAAGATGAGAAGGCCCGAGAGTATGATGAAAATGGTGGTCCATAAGAGCATGCTGGTTGAAGGCCCAAGACCCGGGGGTGACTTGAGGCCCATGGGTATGAACCGCCATATGTTAGGCAAGCTTAGTTAGTCACTGACCAGACACGTTGTGTATCAGCCGGGCAGGACTCTGTAAGTCGCCGGGCATCAACCTATGTATATAAAGTGGTGACCCGGTGGTGGGTTAACTTAGGTAACAATCGATCGAGAGCTAGTTCAAGCGTATTCACTCCCTGGACATCAAAAACCAAGCAATACAACCTAAAGCAGTAGTAGGCTTTTACCTCATTGAGAGGGGCCGAACCTAGGTAAACTCCCTCTATCCTTTGTCCCGTTTAACCCCTTCAAGCTAACCTAGCGGCGATGGCTCCACACTTAAGTCCTTTCGCTAGGGCATCTGCCATGTTAAGTCCACGACACTTTTGATGTTCCCAAACCTTTTCAACTTTCACGCAATACATGAGCGTGAGCCATGGACATAGAACTATAGGTGGAATAGACGGTGGTTGTGGAGAAGACAAAAAGAAGGATATAGTCTCACATCAACTAGGCATATCAACGGGCTATGGAGATGCCCATTAATAGATATCAATGTGAGTGAGTAGGGATTTCCATGCAACAGATGCACTAGAACTCTAAGTTTATGAAAGTTCAAAAAGAAAACTAAGTGGGTGTGCATCCAACTTGCTTGCCCATGAAGACCTAGGGTGTTTTGAGGAAGCCCATCGTTGGAATATACAAGCCAAGTTCTATAATGAAAAAATTCCCACTAGTATATGAAAGTGATATCATAGGAGACTCTCTATCATGAAGATCATGGTGCTACTTTGAAGCAAAAGTGTGGCAAAAAGGGTAGTAACATTGTCCCTTCTCTCTTTTCCTCTCATTTTTTTCATTTTCTCTCTCTTTTGGGCCTTTTATTTTTTGGCCTTTCTCTTTTTTTGTTATTTCCTCACACGGGACAATGTTCTAATAATGAAGATCCTCACACTTTTATTTACTTACAACTCAAAAATTACAACTCGATACTAGAACAAAAATATGACTCTATGTGAAGGCCTCCGGCGGTGTACTGGGATGTGCAATGAATCAAGAGCGGCATGTAAAAATGATGAAAGGTGGCTTTGCCACAAATACAATGTCAACCACATGATCATGCAAAGCAATATGACAATGATGATGTGTGTCATAATAAACAGAACGGTGGAAAGTTGCATGACAATATATCTCGGAATGGCTATGGTAATGCCATAATAGGTAGGTATGGTGGTTGTTTTGAGGAAGGATATGTGGTGGGTTTATGGTACCGACGAAAGTTGCGCGGTACTAGAGTGGCTAGCAATGGCGGAAAGGTGAGAGTGCGTATAATCCATGGACTCAACATTAGTCATAAAGAACTCACATACTTATTGCAAAAATCTATTAGTCATCAAAACAAAGTACTACGCTCATGCTCATAGGGGGATAGATTGGTAGGAAAAGACCATCGCTCATCCCCAACCGCCACTCATAAGGAAGACAATCAAAAAACATCTCATGCTCCAATTTCGTTACATAACGGTTCACCATACGTGCATGCTACGGGACTCACAAACCTTAACACAAGTATTTCTCAAATTCACAACCACTTACTAGCATGACTCTAATATCACCATCTTCATATCTCAAAACAATCATAAGGAATCAAACTTCTCATAGTATTCAATGCACTTTATATGAAAGTTTTTATTATATCCCTCTTGGATGCCTATCATATTAGGACTAATTTTATAACCAAAGCAAATTACCATGTTGTTTAGAGACTCTAAAAATAATATAATTTAAGTATGATAGTTCATCAATTTCTATAAAATAAAACCACCGCCGTGCTCTAAAAAGATATAAGTGAAGCACTAGAGCAATTGTGCCTAGCTCAAAAAAAATAAGTGAAACACACAGAGCATTCTAATAAATCACGATTCATGCGTGTCTCTCCCAAAAGGTGTGTACAACAAGGATGATTATGTCAAACTAGAAAGCAAACACCCAAATCATACAAGACAGTCCAATCAAAACACATATCATGTGGTGAATAAAAATATAGCCTCAAGTAAAGTTACCGATAGACGAAGACAATAGAGGGGATGCCTTACCGGGGCATCCCCAAGCTTAGACCCTTTGGCCTCCTTAAATATTACCTTGGGGTGCCTTGGGCATCCCCAAGCTCAGGCTCTTGCCACTCCTTATTCCATAGTCCATCAAATCCTTACCCAAAACTTGAAAACTTCACAACACAAAACTTCAACAGAAAATCTCGTAAGCTCCGTTAGTATTAGAAAATAAATCATCACTTTTGGTACTGTTGTGAACTCATTATTTATTTATATTGGTGTAATATCTATTGTATTCCAAAATTTTCATGGTTCATACCCCCGATACTAGCCATAGATGCATCAAAATAAGCAAACAACATGCGAAAAACAGAATATGTCAAAAACAGAACAGTCTGAAGCAATCTGGATGTTTCGAATACTTCCGTAACTTCAAAAATCCTTAGAAATTAGGAAGTCCTAGGAAATTTGTTCATAAATCCTCTGGAAAAGGTTCAGTATTTTATCGCGCTTTTGTTAGAAATGAAAACTAATCTCCTGGGCGCAAAAGTTTCTGTTTTTTAGCAGGATCAAATCAACTATCACTGTAAGCTATCCCAAAGGTCTTACTTGGCACACACACTAATTAAAACATAAAGCAACTTCTAAACATAGGCTAGATGAAAAATTTATTGCAAAACAGAACCTAAAAAGCAAAAACAAAAATAAAATTGGGTTGCCTCCCAACAAGCGCTATTGTTTAACGTGCTTAGCTAGGCATAAAACATGAATAGATCTAAGTATAATCATAATAATGATAAGGCAAATCTCGAAAACTCATCTCATACTCCCTTCGTTTAGCAGCAAGTTTTCTTTGAGGCAAGCAAAACTGATCAAAAGGTCTAAATTTAACGGGATAAGAATCCCCAAGATCGATCTCGGGAGGAATTGATTCCTCTTTCAGCCCCTCATATTGTATGACCAACTCATCATTATAAGCATTCTTTTGGCAAAAAGTCATGAGCTTATGTCCAAGAGAGAAACCCAATCCTTTGCTTTGAATAGAAAAATCATCATTAAGCTCAGAAATCTTATTGACTAAAACATCGGTAGGAACCCTCTTTCTTAAATTTTCGTTATAAGCAACATGATCTAAAGACCGTAAATGCATTATATCCTCTTGATTAAAGAGAATTCCCTCTATGGGAGGACGACCACCATCTACTTTATAATTAGTGAAAATTTCACTAGCTTCTATAATAATAAATCTAAACTCATGAGCTAGGAATATAGTGGTGGCGCGCTTAACAAAAGAATTCTCAATATTAGAAAACTCTAGAAAAATCCTTTGTATGGATGGATGCATGTGAACAAATTGTCTTTCAAGTTCGACAACAAGCAAAGATATACCATAGCAAGGCTACTAGTTTTATGGAGGATAGATCCACCCATGGTGGGTAGTGCACCGGCACAAGTAAAGAAATCTTGAATAACCCCTTTTCCAATAATATTTCCGCTACCTATGCGGAATTTCTTAGTATGCGAGATAGTAGTTTGTTCATGCGGATCAGAATTAAGAAAAGTATCAAAGTTTCCCCCATCCTTACTACTATCCTTTTCAGCGATAACCTCCCCGGTTTTAGACATGATGGGGCAAATGAGCAATTGGAGAAGACGAACGGAAGAAGGGCGAATCTTTTTTAAAATTGTTTTAGCAGTGGGGGAGAGAAAAACGAGAGGCGAATGGCGAATAATGTAATGCGAGGGATCAGAGTTTATGATGGGTACTTAGTATGTCTCGGCTTGGAGTAGATCTCCCCGACAACGGCGCTAGAAATTCTTCCTGCTACCTATTGAGCTTGCGTTGGTTTTCCCTTGAAGAGGAAAGGGTGATGCAGCAAAGTAGAGTAAGAATTTCCCTCAGTTTTGAGAACCAAGGTATCAATCCAGTAGGAGACAACACGACAAGCCACCGAATACCTGCACAAGCAAACACCAACTTGCACCCAATGCGATAAAGGGGTTGTCAATCCCTTCACAGTTATTTGCAACATGAGATCTGATAGAGATGGATAAACGGTAAAGTAATATTTTTGGTACTTTTGGTTTATTGAACGGAAAGTAAAAGATTACAAAGAAAGTAAATCGGAAACTAAAATTATATATCGAAAACTTACATGATGGAAAATAGACCCGGGGCCATAGGTTTCACTAGAGGCTTCTCTCAAGATAGAAAGTATTACAGTGGGTGAACAAATTACTGCTGAGCAATTGATAGAAAAGCGCAAAGTTATGACAATATCTAAGGCAATGATCATGAATATTGGCATCACGTCCGTGTCAAGTAGACCGAAACGATTTTGCATCTACTACTATTACTCCACACATCAACCGACTCCTGCCTGCATCTAGAGTATTAAGTTCATGAAGAACAGAGTAACACATTAAGTAAGATGACATGATGTAGCGGAATTAACTCAAGCAATATGATGAAAACCCCATCTTGTTATCCTCGATGGCAACAATACAATGTGTGTCGGTTCCCCTTATATCACTAGGATCGAGCACCGCAAGATTGAACCCAAAGCTAAGCACTTCTCCCATTGCAAGAAAAACCAATCTAGTTGGCCAAACCAAATCGATAGTTCGAAGAGACTTGCAAAGGTATCAAATCATGCACATAAGAATTTAGAGGAGATTCAAATAATATTCATAGATAAGCTGATCATAAATCCACAATTCATAGGTTCTCGGCAAACACACCACAAAAGAGTATTACATCAAATAGATCTCCAAGAATGTATCACCCCGGATATGACTTACCCAATATGTATTCAAACTCTTGCCGTTTTCAGCGTTAAGTTATTTTATTTTCTTGCGTTCGGGTTCTTGTCTCCGGGTATTGTTGTCGTTGTCATGCATCTCATATCATGTCATCATGTGCATTGCATTTGCATACGTGTTCATCTCATGCATCCGAGCATTTTCCCTGTTGTCCGTTTTGCATTCCGGCGCTTCGTTCTCCTCCGGTGGTCATTTCTAGCTTTCTTTCGTGTGTGGGGATTAAACATTTCCGGATTGGACCGAGACTTGCCAAGCGGCCTTGGTTTACTACTGGTAGACCGCCTGTCAAGTTTCGTATCATTTGGACTTCGTTTGATACTCCAACGGTTAACCGAGGGACCGAAAAGGCCTCATGTGTGTTGCAGCCCAACACCCCTCCAATTTGGCCCAAAACCCACCTAAACCTCCTCCATCATCTCGGTCGTTCGATCACGATCGCGTGGCCGAAAACTGCACCTCATTTGGACTCTCCTAGCTCCCTCTACCTATAAATATGTGATCCCCTCCCCAAAAATCACGGTACAAACCCTAGCCCTCTTCCACCTTCAGCCGCCGGACGTGTCCATCCCGGACCGGACGTGTCCAGCCGCCGCCCCGACAAATCCGCCGCCGCCACTTTTCCTCCCCGCGCCTCCCAGCCGCGCCGCCCGCCAGGCCCATCGCGGGCCCGCGTGAGCCCACGGCCGCCGCCGCCTACCTCCCGCGCCCGAGGCATCTGCCTCGTGCCTCGCCGCGCGCCGCCTGGCCGCCGGCGACGCTCCGCCGCACCGCCATTGTCATCCTCCCCGCCGGCCGCCGCGCAACCCCGCCGACGCAGCAGCTCCGGTGAGGCGCGCCGTCTCCACCCGCGCCGGTGACCGCGCCCGCGGCCCTTCCTCGCCGCCTCACCGCGCCGACTCTAGATCCGGCCGGCCCCGTCCTCGCCGGCCTTCTCCACGCCCTCCTCCTTCTTCGTCTCCGGCAAAACTCCGGCGAAGATCCGGCCGCCTCGATTTCCATGTTGGGTGAACCCTAGATCTGGGGGTAGTAATTTTCTACTAAGTTCCACGTTTTCCTAATTCAAATGCTCATGTTCATCGCATCGTTACTTTGCATCCGTAACTCCTTTTGGGCATATAGCATATCAAAATGTTCGCTTCAGAGAGCACATCATTTCATTCCATTGCATCATTTTCATTTGAGTTCATCTTGATGCCCGAAATGCTGTTAGAAGAGTGCTACCTGATCTGAAATTCCAGACAAGTGTTAATTTCACCAAGTCTGAGATCTGTTTACCATATGCATTTTTGTCATGCTTGTTTGAACCTGTTAATGGATGAATTGGCCGTAGCTTAGTGCTAGACTTTTGTTAAGCATCATGATTGCATCCCTGCCATGTATTTTGATGCCATGTTTGGGTGATGTAGCATGTTCATCTCATTGCATTTAGATGGCTACTTGCTGTAAATTGCAGAACGTGGTCATATTTGAATTGCTTGCCATTTTCAAACCGTAACTCCAATTCCGGCATTCTTTATATCATTTTCAAGCGATTTCATCTCATCTTTCCAGTGGCACACTTGGATTTCCAGGTTGAGGCCAGGTTCATGCATTCCTTGTCACATCTTGCATATGCATCCCGCATCGCATCCCGCATAGCATATCATCTTTGCATCATATTGCTTGAGATTTGCACGTGGTTGATTGTGTTCCGTTTGTTTGTTTGTCTTGTTTGGGTAGAGTCGGGAGACGAGTTCGCTAACGAGGAGCCCATTGAGTTTGCTTTCGAGGATCCAGTCAACGCTGACAACTTTGCAGGCAAGATGATCATACCCTCGAAATCACTACTATCTTTGCTTTGCTAGATGCTCTCTCTTTTGCTATGCCAATGCTATGATGCCTACCACTTTCTTTCAAGCCTCCCAAATTGCCATGTCAAACCTCTAACCCACCATGTCCTAGCAAACCGTTGATTAGCTATGTTACCGCTTTGCTCAGCCCCTCTTATAGCGTTGCTAGTTGCAGGTGAAGATTGGAGACCGTTCCTTGTTGGAACATTATTTACTTGTTGGGATATCATTATATTATCTTTTTATCTTAATGCATCTATATACTTGGTAAAGGGTGGAAGGCTTGGCCTCTCGCCTAGTGTTTTGTTCCACTCTTGCCGCCCTAGTTTCCGTCATATCGGTGTTATGTTCCTGGATTTTTGCGTTCCTTATGCGGTTGGGTTATAATGGGAACCCCTTGATAGTTAGCCTTGATTAAAGGTTTTCCAGCAATGCCCAACCTTGGTTTTACCATTTGCCACCTAGCCTCTTTTTCCCTTGGGTTTCCGGAGCCCGAGGGTCATCTTATTTTAGCCCCCCGGGCCAGTGCTCCTCTGAGTGTTGGTCCAAACTAGAGTCCTGTGCAGCGCCCCCTCGGGAAAACATGAGGTTTGGTTTTAGTTGTATGGAGAGCTCATCTGAGTGTGCCTTGAGAACGAGATATGTGCAGCTCCTATCGGGATTTGTCGGCACATTCGGGCGGTGTTGCTGGTTTTGTTTTAACCTGTCGAAGTGTCTTGAAGAACGAGGTACCGAGTCTGATCGGAACGTCTCGGGAGGAGGTCTATTCCTTTGTTGACCGTGAGAGCTTGTCATGGGCTAAGTTGGGACTCCCCTACAGGGATTTGAACTTTCAAAAGTCATGCCCGCGGTTATGGGCAGATGGGAATTTGTTAATGTCCGGTTGTAGATAACTTGAACCATAACTTAATTAAAATGAATCAACCGTGTGAGTTACCGTGAGGGTCTCTTCTCGGCGGAGTCCGGGAAGTGAACACGGTGTTGGAGTAATGCTTGCGCAGGTTGCCCTCTAGTTTCTAGCTTGCGCTTTGCCTCCTCTTCTCGCTCTCTTTTGCGAACAGGATAGCCACCATATTTGCTAGTTGCTTGCTGCAGCTCCACATATTTACCTTGCCTTACCTATAAGCTTAAATAGTCTTGATCGCGAGGGTGCGAGATTGCTGAGTCCCTATGGCTCACAGATTACTATTACACCAGATGCAGGGCCTGATGATTCTGCTCCAGGTGACGCACTTGAGCTCAAGTGGGAGTTCGACGAGGACTCTCAACGATACTATGTTTCCTTTCCTGATGATCAGTAGTGGTGCCCAGTTGGGGGTGATCAGGACCGTGTCGCATGTTGGGTTATCTTTTATTTTGGCGCCGTAGTCGGTCCATGAGTGTTTGGATGATGTAATGTTATTTATGTACTTGATTGACGTGGCAAGTGTAAGCCAACTATGTTATCTCCCCTTTTATTAATTATATTACATGGGATGTTGTGAAGATTGCCTAACTTGCGACATATGCCTTCAATGCAATTATGCCTCTAAGTCGTGCCTCGACACGTGGGAGATATAATCGCATCGAGGGTGTTACAAGTTGGTAATCAGAGCCTTCCCCGACCTTAGGAGCCCCATTGCTTGATCGTTTTTAGCGGCCGAGTTATGTCTAGAAAAATGTTTTGAGTCATTTAGGAATTATATATCAGAGAGTTTAGGAATTCTTTTTACTTCCCAGTCTCCTCATCGCTCTGGTAAGGCATCCTGACGTAGAGTTTTGACTCTTCTCTTCTCAAATTTCACTAAAAAAAAATTAGGATCACGCAGGTATCTTGGAATCGTTCCGATGGTTTTATGACAAGAACATTGTCTTGGTGCCTCCTGTCAGGGGTTTTGTGGAAGTGTCCCGGGGAGTTGAGCTCTGAGGTGTTGTCGTCATAATTTTATCGTTGCAGTTCTGGAATACCTGAGTTTAGTACGCCGACATCGAAAATCTCTTTTATGCAGATCGTTGGTGAGATAACCTCGACGCCACCCAGTACTGAGGCGGGAGTTTGGGAGTATCGCCATAACTTGTATAACGGATGCTTTTCGAAGGTTGAGGTAGATGGTGTCCGAAGTTTTCTCGGTTATGTGTTGAAGGATGGATACAGCTGGATGTAGGATTTGCTAGATTTGGGTGAGATATTATGCTTCCCCTGTATCCCCAACACCTGATTGCATAACCGGAAAGGTTCGGGAGTTTCATAGGTGGGAATTCTTGTAGCTCTAGTTCTTCTTCCACAGATATTTGGTTTGAGATTGGGATTTCTTACCGATTATTCGTTCTTGGTCCATACCTTGTTGGTTTATTTCTCTACCTAAATTCTAAGTGGCTTCTCAATTTATGGATATGTGACCATTTCAAGAGGAATGCATTCGTTCATTTTGTTCGTAAGTGAAGACTATATGTTGCAATTTTCATTCCATCGGATTCAGCTTCATTTATCTGTCTATGTGCTAATGGTGGTCAACCTCTTCAGGATGGCTCCCGCTAAGAGCACCAGTCAAAATCAGAATCAAGATCCGCCACCACCTCCCCCTCCTCCGGAGGCATGGCAAGCTGTAATGGCCGCAACCAATGCAAACACACAGTTGATCATGCAAATTCTTCAAGAGCGCAATCAAGGCAACCAAGGGAACCAAGGCAACAATCAGAATCACTTTGCTACACTCAACCAGTTCCTTGATAACGGGCCAAAGACTTTCAGCAATTGTGTTGAGGCAACCGATGCTGACGATTGGCTCGTGGATCTGTGCAAGCATTTCGAGTGCAGTAACATCAGGCCTGAGGACTTTGTCAAGTTCGCTTCCTTCCAACTCAAAGATCAAGCTGCAGAATGGTTCCAACAGTACAAGGGTTCCAGAGGTGGACGTGCGATTACCTGGGATGAATTCCATCAAGATTTCAGAGCTCACCATATCCCTCAGAGCGTGGTTGAAAGCAAGCGTGAGGAATTCCGCAACCTGAAGCAAGGCTCTTTATCTGTCTATGATTACAACAAGTTGTTTCAGAAGCTCGCCCGCTTTGCCAAGCAGGACGTCCCTGATGAGAAGAGCATGATATACCGGTTCAGGGGTGGTCTCAGAGAAGAAATTCAGCTAGCTCTTGTTCTCTTCGAGCCCTTGAGATACGATGAGTTCTACAACATGGCATTGAAGCAAGAGGCTGCTCAATTGAGGTGTGATGCTTCCAAGAAGCGAGTCAGAGAGGCTACTCCTTCTTCCTCTACTCAAGTGGCCAAGCAGCATAAGTATTGGCTTCCTCCTCCTCTGTTCCGTCAGCCGTATCAGTAGAAGAGCAAAGGTGGCAGTGGATCTTCCCACCCACCCAACCCTGGCTTTCAGAACAAGACTTCGTCTCAAGCTCCAAGATCGAGTGCTCCGTATCACCGTCCGCTTTTAGAGGTCACGTGCAACAAGTGCCAACAGAATGGTCACTATGCCAACAAGTGTCTCAATTAGAGGCGTCTCCCTCCTCCTCCTCCTATGAGATCGGCAAGTACAACTGTGGTCAAGCATAACCCCAAGCACGCCAAGGTCAACTTGATGAACGCAGCTCAGGCAGAGGACTCGTCAGATGTCATCATGGGTAACCTTTCTGTTAATGATGTTCCTGCAAAAGTTCTTTTTGACACTGGTGCATCGCATTGTTTCATTTCCAGACCTTTTGCATCAAAGTATGACTGCGATTATCAGTATCTGCAAAATTCTTTGTAAATCGTGTCACCGGGCAAGCAAATGACAGCTAATTTCTGCGTCCCGGATATTACTATCACGTCGGGGGACTACAAATTTCTAGCTTCTCCTATTGTTCTGGGTGAATCGGATATTGATCTTATTCTCGGAATTGATTGGCTTTCTAAGCACAAGGCGCATCTTGATTGTGCTGCCAGGCAGATTCAATTGACTCATTCGTCTGAGGATGTAATTGTCTTTGCCGCTCGTGATGATACCATCCGTCTGTTTTCTCTCAATGACAAGGGTGAACTCATGCCATCTCGCAAATTCCAGTCGTTTGCGAATATCAAGACGTCTTTCCAGAAGAGCTCCCAGGAATGCCTCTGCACCGGCCAGTTGAATTCGTCATTAATCTTGAGCCTGGCACGGAACCTATGTGCAAGCGTCCTTACAAGCTCGGACCTGAAGAGTTGAAGGAGCTGAAGAAGCAACTCGATATTCAAGAGAGAATGGGTCTCATCCGGCCTAGTTCTTCTCCGTGGGGTTGTGGTGTTCTTTTTGTGAAGAAGAAGGATGGAACGGACCGACTTTGTGTTGACTACCGTCCATTGAACAAGAAGACCATCAAGAACAAATACCCACTTCCCAACATCAACGAGCTATTCGAACAACTCAAAGGTGCCCAAGTATTCTCCAAGCTTGATCTCCGTATGGGTTATCATCAGATTCGAATCCGTGAACAAGATATTCCCAAGACGGCTTTCAGGACAAGCTATGGTTCATATGAATACACTGTCATGTCTTTTGGCCTCGTCAACGCTCCTCCGACGTTCTCTCGCATGATGAACTTCATCTTCAACGCCTACACCAATGACTTTGTTTTGGTCTATCTCGACGACATTATGGTTTTCTCAAAGAACAAGGAAGATCATGCCAAGCACTTGCGTTTGGTACTCGATAAGCTCAGAGAACACAAGTTCTACGCCAAGTTCTCCAAGTGCGAATTTTGGCTCGATGAGGTTCTTTATCTCGGTCATATCATCTCTACCAAGGGCATTGCGGTGAATCCTGAGAAGGTGTCTGCAATTGTGAATTGGGAACCTCCTCAGAACGTGAAGCAACTCCGTAGCATCCTCGGTCTCGCAAGCTACTGGCGAAGATTCGTTGAAAACTTTTCCAAGATCGCGAAGCCTCTCTCAAATCTCTCCAGAAGCACGTCAAGTACGTTTGGTCTCCGGAGTGTGACATTGCTTTCAACACTTTGAAAGAGAAGTTGATCACTGCTCCAGTTCTCACTCCGCCTGATGAATCCAAGCCGTACGAGGTTTTTTGTGATGCCTCTCTCCAAGGTCTTGGCGCAGTATTGACGCAAGAGAAGAAAGTTGTTGCTTATACCTCTCGCCAATTGAAGCCTAATGAGAAGAACTACCCCACTCATGATCTCGAGTTGGCGGCAGTTGTGCATGCTCTTTTGACTTGGAGACATCTCTTATTGGGAATAAAAGTGGACATCTTCACTGACCACAAGAGTCTCAAGTACATCTTCACTCAGCCTAATCTCAACCTCAGGAAAACTCGATGGGTCGAAATGATTCAAGAGTATAATCCGAGTATCGAGTATACTCCAGGCAAGGCCAATGTGATTGCTGACGCATTGAGCAGGAAAGCTTATTGCAACAGTCTGATTCTCAAGCCTTATCAACCCGAGCTTTGTGAAGCTTTCCGCAAACTTAATCTGCAAGTTGTTCCTCAAGGTTTCCTCGCCAACCTTCAAGTCTCTCCTACCTTGGAAGACCAGATTCGTCAAGCTCAGCTTCTTGATGCTATGGTGAAAAAGGTGAAGATTGGGATTGCCAAGAGTCAACCCAAGTACAAGTGCTACCGCCTTGATGACAAGGATACTCTCTTCTTCGAGGATCGTATTGTTGTACCCAAAGGTGACCTCTGTAAAGTGATCATCAATGAGGCTCACAATTCTCTCCTCTCCATCCACCCTGGGAGCACAAAGATGTATCAGGACCTCAAGCAAGCTTATTGGTGGACTCGAATGAAGCGCAAGATTGCTCAGTTCGTGAATGAGTGTGATGTCTGCAGAAGAGTGAAGGCAGAACACCAAAGGCCAGCTGGTCTCCTCCAATCTCTTGCCATTCCAGAATGGAAGTTTGACCACATTGAGATGGACTTCGTGACTGGGTTTCCAAAGTCCAAGCGTGGCAATGATGCCATATTCGTTGTCATCGACAAACTCACCAAAGTGGCTCACTTTCTACCTATCAAGGAGTCTATCACTGCAGCTCAATTGGCGGAACTCTATACCTCTCGAATTGTTTCTCTGCATGGTATTCCACAAGTGATCTCTTCAGACCGTGGCAGCTATTGGGTAACGTTGCAGAAAACAAAAAAATTTCTACGGTTTCACCAAGATCTATCTATGAGTTCATCTAGCAACGAGTGATTAGATGCATCTACGTACCTTGTAGATCGCGAGCGGAAGCGTTCAAAGAACAGGGATGAGGTAGTCGAACACGACATGATCCAAATCACCGGAGATCCTAGCACCGAACGGATGGTGCCTCCGTGTTCAACACACGTACGGAACAGATGACGTCTCCTCCTTTCTTGATCCAGCAAGGGGGGGAGAGGTTGATGAAGATCCAGCAGCACGACGGCGTGGTGGTGGATGCAGGGCATCACAGTAGTAGGGCTTCGCCTATACTACGAGAGAGAGACGTAATGGGGAGAGAGGGAAGCGCCAAGGCTGAGGTATGAAGTCCTCCCTCTCCCCAACTATATATAGGAGGGCCAAGGGGGGGGTGCGCCAGCCTAGGAGATCCAATCTCCTAGGTGCGGCGGCCAAGGGGAAGTTTCCCTCCCCCCCAAGGCACCTAGAGGTGCCTTCCACCATTGGGACTCTTCCCTTTTGTGGAAACCTAGGCGCATGGGCTTTTGGGGCTGGTGCCCTTGGCCCATGCAGGCCAAGGCGCACCCCCTACAGCCCATGTGGCCCCCCCGGGATAGGTGGCCCCACCCGGTGGACCCCCGGGACCCTTCCGGTGGTCCCGGTACAATACCGATAACCCCGAAACTTGTCCCGATGGCCGATACTGCACTTCCTATATATAATTCTTTACCTCCGGACCATTCCGGAACTCCTCGTGACGTCCGGGATCTCATCCAGGACTCCGAACAACATTCGGGTTACTGCATATACATATCTTCATAACCCTAGCGTCACCGAACCTTAAGTGTGTAGACCCTACGGGTTCGGGAGACATGCAGACATGACCGGGACGACTCTCTGGTCAATAACCAACAGCGGGATCTGGATACCCATGTTGGCTCCCACATGCTCCACGATGATCTCATCGGATGAACCATGATGTCGAGGATTTAATCAACCCCGTATACAATTCCCTTTGTCAATCGGTATGTTACTTGCCCGAGACTCAATCGTTGGTATCCCAATACCTTGTTCAGTCTCGTTACCGGCAAGTCACTTTACTCGTACCGTAATGCATGATCCCGTGATCAACCACTTGGTCACCTTGAGCTCATAATGATGATGCATTACCGAGTGGGCCCAGTGATACCTCTTCGTTATATGGAGTGACAAATCCCAGTCTCGATCCGTGTCAACCCAACAGACACTTTCGGAAATACCTGTAGTGCACCTTTATAGTCACCCAGTTACGTTGTGACGTTTGATACACCCAAAGCACTCTTACGGTATCCGGGAGTTACACGATCTCATGGTCAAAGGAAAAGATACTTGACATTGGAAAAGCTCTAGCAAACGAACTACACGATCTTGTGCTATGCTTAGGATTAGGTCTTGTCCATCATATCATTCTCCTATTGATGTGATCCCGTTATCAATGACATCCAATGTCCATAGCCAGGAAATCATGACTATCTGTTGATCAACGAGCTAGTCAACTAGAGGCTTACTAGGGACATATTATGGTCTATATATTCACACGTGTATTACGATTTCCGGATAATACAGTTATAGCATGAATAAAGACAATTATCATGATCAAAGAAATATAATAATAATACTTTTATTATTGCCTCTAGGGCATATTTCCAACAGTCTCCCACTTGCACTAGAGT